>NW_026728837.1:1677500-1702500 GCF_030272615.1 Cryptomeria japonica | reverse complement strand
CACTCTTTTGTGCAACCGCCCAAACAACGCCCCCTCTACCCTCTGTCGAAACACTCGGCATTGCTGCTCCCTAAGGTGAGCTTCTCCTCATAGGCAATTCCGCTCTTATCCGGTCACGTTTGTGTGCCCGAATTTCGCAAGGCAACCTCCATGGGACATGGAAAAGACTCGAGAAGAGAGCTCGCTCACGGGAGAGAGAAGCCAAGGAGACCACGAGAGTGCTGAGAGTGGGACAGCGCTGAATAGGCGGGAGAAGCCTGCGCGTATAAACGGAGATATATATCCAATTGCAACGAAGGAACGTGCCAAAGATCGAGAACAATGGCAGAAATGCTAGTAACGTGCACTTCGGGACCAACGCATCACCGGAAGACAACCGCCAAACATCGAAAGAGTCGCGATGCTCCGCAACCTACGTGCAAAGCGGTCGCACACCGGGTAAGGGAGTGAGAGCCCCAAACATAGCTGGGCGAGGCGCTCACTCCGCTCTTTAATATCTCGTTAATACCGCCAAGGAAATGGCACAAGCACACACACACAAGCATCCTCGGAAGAGGACAGTTCGAGTGACAGGTCAAATCCAAGAGTTCCGAAGACTACCTCCAGGAACAATCGGGAACAAGACCGATTACAAGTCGTCGAGTCTGTTACTGGGCGAACACGAGATGCGCACAGGAAATCGATCAGCCCTCACAATGGCCCAAGGCCAGAGATCGGACTGCTACGATTTACCCCAACAATCATCGTGCCACTCTTCGCAGAGAGGTGATAGACGCCAACGAGCCCGCGCATAGCAATCGAGGTGTAAAAAGGGCGTTGAAGGCAGGAAGCCTGGACGAAAGAGGCTACGAGGTCACCTCGAAGCGGTCTAAGAATCGGGCGCACTTGGGGCGACTACCAGTGCCAACCCCTTATCCCGCGGTGCGTCCGACACACAGAAATTTCCAAGGCGGCCAAGGAGCCTCCCCGCATAGCAATCGGGGTGTGAGGTTACGGATGCAGCATTGATAGCAATCGAGGTGTGAGGCGAAGGATGCAGAAGTGAGAGCCGAGGGATGTAGCAGAGATAGCAATCGGGGTGTGTGATGCAGAAGAGATAGCAATCGAGGTGTGCGGTGGGAAGGGCCCAGCAGCCAGAATGCATGAAGCGACGGATGAAGCAGTGATGACAACCGGGCTGTGAGGAGAGGAGGGATGCAGCCAAGAAAGCAATCAGGGCTCGAGGCAAGGGATGCATCAAGGATAGCAATCATGTTGTGAGGCGAGATTCCAAAGGCTAAACGTGAGAGGCTGCAGGGTCGACTCAGAGAGGTCTATGCATGTGAGAGGCTGAAAGCAAGGTCGACTCGGAGCGGTCTATGCATCGGGCGCGCTTGGGGCGACTACCAGTGCCAACCCCTTATCCCGCGACGCGTCCGACAAAGAGAACGTTCCAAGGCGGCAGAGGAGGTTACCAGCCGAAGGATGCAGTAGCAATAACAGGTATAGTTCCGCGGCGGCCGAGAAGACTCACCGCATAGGAATCGGGATGCGAGGCGAGGGATGCGGCGGGAAGGCCCCGACGGCTAAACGGAAGAGGCTGCAGGGCCGCCTCGGAATGGTCCAAGCATCGGATGCGATTGGGACGACTACCAGTGCCAACCCCTTATCCCGCGATGCGTCCGATACACAGATAGTTCCAAGGCGGCCGAGGAGCCTCACCGCATATCAATCGGGGTGCGAGGCGAGGGATGGGGCGGGAAGGCCCCAACGGCTAGACGGAAGAGGCTTCAGGGCCACCTCGGAATGGTCCAAGCATCGGACGCGCTTGGGGCGACTGCCAGTGCCAACCCCTTATCCCGCGATGCGTCCGATACACAGATGGTTCCAAGGCGGCCGAGGAGCCTCACCGCATAGCAATCGGGGGTGCGAGGCGAGGGATGGGGCGGGAAGGCCCCAACGGCTAGACGGAAGAGGCTTCAGGGCCGCCTAGGAATGGTCCAAGCATCGGACACGCTTGGGGCGACTACCAGTGACAGCCCCCTATCCCGCGATGCGTCCGATACGAAGATGGTTCCAAGGCGGCCGAGGAGCCTCACCGCATAGCAATCGGGGTGCGAGGTGGGGGATGCGGCGAGATGGCCCCAACGGCTAGACGGAAGAGGCCACAGGGCCGCGTCGGAATAGTCCAAGCATCGGACGCGCTTGGGGCGACTACCAGTGACAACCCCTTATCCCGCGATGCGTCCGATACGAAGATAGTTCCAAGGCGGCCGAGGAGCCTCACCGCATAGCAATCGGGGTGCGAGGTGGGGGATGCGGCGAGATGGCCCCAACGGCTAGACGGAAGAGGCTGCAGGGCCGCCTCGGAATAGTCCAAGCATCGGACGCGCTTGGGGCCACTACCAGTGACAACCCCTTATCCCGCGATGCGTCCGATACGAAGATAGTTCCAAGGCGGCCGAAGAGCCTCACCGCATAGCAATCGGGGTGCGAGGTGGGGGATGCGGCGAGATGGCCCCAACGGCTAGACGGAAGAGGCCACAGGGCCGCCTCGGAATAGTCCAAGCATCGGACGCGCTTGGGGCGACTACCAGTGACAACCCCTTATCCCGCGATGCGTCCGATACGAAGATAGTTCCCAGGCGGCCGAGGAGCCTCACCGCATAGCAATCGGGGTGCGAGGCGAGGGATGCGGCGAGATGGCCCCAAAGGCTAGACGGAAGAGGCTGCAGGGCTGCCTCGGAATAGTCCAAGCATCGGACGCGCTTGGGGCGACTACCACTGCCAACCCCTTATCCCGCGATGCGTCCGATACACAGATAGTTCCGAGGCGGCCGAGGAGGTGGGGGATGCAGCGAGATGGCCCCAACGGCTAGACGGAAGAGGCTGCAGGGCCGCCTCGGAATAGTCCAAGCATCGGACGCGCTTGGGGCGACTACCAGTGACAACCCCTTATCCCGCGATGCGTCCGATACACAGATAGTTCCGAGGCGGCCAAGGAGCCTCACCGCATAGCAATCGTGGTGCGAGGTGGGGGATGCGGCGAGATGGCCCCAACGGCTAGACGGAAGAGGCTGCAGGGCCGCCTCGGAATGGTCCAAGCATCGGATGCGCTTGGGGCGACTACCACTGCCAACCCCTTATCCCGCGATGCGTCCGATACACAGATAGTTCCAAGGCGGCCGAGGAGCCTCACAGCATAGCAATCAGGGTGCGAGGCGAGGGATGCGGCGAGAAAGCCCCAACGGCTAGAGGGAAGAGGCTTCAGGTCCGCCTCGGAATGGTCCAAGCATCGGACGCGCTTGGGGCGACTACCAGTGACAACCCCTTATCCCGCGACGCGTCCGATACACAGATAGTTCCAAGGCGGCCGAGGAGCCTCACCGCATAGCAATCGGGGTGCGAGGCGAGGGATGCGGCGAGAAGGACCCAACGGCTACACGGAAGAGGCTTCGGGGCCGCCTCGGAATGGTCCAAGCATCGGACGCGCTTGGGGCGACTACCAGTGACAACCCCTTATCCCGCGACGCGTCCGATACACAGATAGTTCCAAGGCGGCCGAGGAGCCTCACCGCATAGCAATCGGGGTGCGAGGCGAGGGATGCGGCGAGAAGGACCCAACGGCTAGACGGAAGAGGCTTCGGGGCCGCCTCGGAATGGTCCAAGCATCGGACGCGCTTGGGGCGACTACCAGTGACAACCCCTTATCCCGCGACGCGTCCGATACACAGATAGTTCCAAGGCGGCCGAGGAGCCTCACCGCATAGCAATCGGGGTGCGAGGCGAGGGATGCGGCGAGAAGGACCCAACGGCTAGACGGAAGAGGCTTCGGGTCCGCCTCGGAATGGTCCAAGCATCGGACGCGCTTGGGGCGACTACCAGTGACAACCCCTTATCCCGCGACGCGTCCGATACACAGATAGTTCCAAGGCGGCCGAGGAGCCTCACCGCATAGCAATCGGGGTGCGAGGCGAGGGATGCGGCGAGAAGGACCCAACGGCTAGACGGAAGAGGCTTCGGGTCCGCCTCGGAATGGTCCAAGCATCGGACGCGCTTGGGGCGACTACCAGTGACAACCCCTTATCCCGCGACGCGTCCGATACACAGATAGTTCCAAGGCGGCCGAGGAGCCTCACCGCATAGCAATCGGGGTGCGAGGCGAGGGATGCGGCGAGAAGGACCCAACGGCTAGACGAAAGAGGCTTCGGGTCCGCCTCGGAATGGTCCAAGCATCGGACGCGCTTGGGGCGACTACCAGTGACAACCCCTTATCCCGCGACGCGTCCGATACACAGATAGTTCCGAGGCGGCCGAGGAGCCTCACCGCATAGCAATCGGGGTGCGAGGCGAAGGATGCGGCGAGAAGGACCCAACGGCTAGACGGAAGAGGCTTCGGGTCCGCCTCGGAATGGTCCAAGCATCGGACGCGCTTGGGGCGACTACCAGTGACAACCCCTTATCCCGCGACGCGTCCGATACACAGATAGTTCCAAGGCGGCCGAGGAGCCTCACCGCATAGCAATCGGGGTGCGAGGCGAGGGATGCGGCGAGAAGGACCCAACGGCTAGACGGAAGAGGCTTCAGGGCCGCCTCGGAATGGTCCAAGCATCGAACGCGCTTGGGGCGACTACCAGTGACAACCCCTTATCCCGCGACGCGTCCGATACACAGATAGTTCCGAGGCGGCCGAGGAGCCTCACCGCATAGCAATCGGGGTGCGAGGCGAGGGATGCGGCGAGAAGGACCCAACGGCTAGACGGAAGAGGCTTCAGGGCCGCCTCGGAATGGTCCAAGCATCGGACGCGCTTGGGGCGACTACCAGTGACAACCCCTTATCCCGCGACGCGTCCGATACACAGATAGTTCCGAGGCGGCCGAGGAGCCTCACCGCATAGCAATCGGGGTGCGAGGCGAGGGATGCGGCGAGAAGGACCCAACGGCTAGACGGAAGAGGCTTCAGGGCCGCCTCGGAATGGTCCAAGCATCGGACGCGCTTGGGGCGACTACCAATGACAACCCCTTATCCCGCGACGCGTCCGATACACAGATAGTTCCGAGGCGGCCGAGGAGCCTCACCGCATAGCAATCGGGGTGCGAGGCGAGGGATGCGGCGAGAAGGACCCAACGGCTAGACGGAAGAGGCTTCAGGGCCGCCTCGGAATGGTCCAAGCATCGGACGCGCTTGGGGCGACTACCAGTGACAACCCCTTATCCCGCGACGCGTCCGATACACAGATAGTTCCGAGGCGGCCGAGGAGCCTCACCGCATAGCAATCGGGGTGCGAGGCGAGGGATGCGGCGAGAAGGACCCAACGGCTAGACGGAAGAGGCTTCGGGGCCGCCTCGGAATGGTCCAAGCATCGGACGCGCTTGGGGCGACTACCGTTGCCAACCCCTTATCCCGCGATGCGTCTGATACACAGATAGTTCCGAGGCGGCCGAGGAGCCTCACCGCATAGCAATCGGGTTGCGAGGCAGATTATTGGGAAGGGAACCCCCTGGGATGCGGCTCAAGCAGTGCCCAAAGGGACTGGAATGCGGAATCACATCGAGAGACCCAAATGCTATACGAGGGCTCAAATCGAATTATCGATTTGGCCACGACATGGACGCATCGGAACGACTACCTTTGCCGAACCACTCGCAATTGCATCCATACCGAAACCAATAGACATTTCCGTTAGAGCCCTCGCATAGCATTCGGGAATCTCGCATGCCCCTCTAAATCGACCAATGCTGGCGCTCAATGAAAATCCGAGCGCTACCACCGTTCGAGCGCCAGCATTGGTCGAGTTAGAGGGGCACGGGGGAGAATGCTCCAATCAACACCTCCCCTATATAAGTTATTTGTCCGATTCTCGCACAACCGTAGTCTGCCTCGTCGAATCAAACAACGGTCCCAGATTCCGACTTCCGTTCCGTAGAGACCCAAAAGCTAGATGGAGGCTCGCAAGAAAGAGAGTCGGCGCATAGCAATCGGGTTTCTCGAACGTTTAGGGACCGAGCTCACTTGCGGATAGGGCAAAATCCGCCAAGCAACCCAAAAGCTAGACGGGGGCTCGAATCGAATCGCCTAGGCGGCCACAACAACGACGTGTTGGATCGACTACCAGTGCCAAACCATTCAGCAAGACTAGTCTGTGTCGAGGCCGGATAGAGATTCTCAGAGAGCGCCCGCATAGCATTTAGGAGACCTGCCGCGTCCCTCACACTCGACAAATGGTGGTGCACGTTTATAAATCCGAGCGATCCCAACCCTTTCAAGCACCAACATCGGTCGAGATAGAGGGGCACGGAGGGGGCTGCGTGAGACAACACAGTCCCCTATATAAGTTATTTGTCCGATTCTCACACATCCGAAGAATGGTCATCAAATCGGACAACAGCCCAAACTTCCGACTTCCGTCCCAGAAAGCCCAAGAGCTATCTAAAACGTTCATGGCCGGAACTCGATCGCGGCTATACCAGTCCGCCAAGCAACCCAAAAGCTAGACTGGAGCTCTAGTCGAATCACCTCTGTGGCCATTGCAAGGACGTGTTGGAGCGACTACCATTGCCGAACCATTCCGCAGGTCGAGTCCATACCAAGGCCGCATAGAGATTCACGATGAGCTCCTGCATAGCAATCAGGAGACTTGCCGTGTCCATCACAATCGATAAATCCTGGTGCAAGATTTTTGCATCCGAGCGCTCCAACCAGTCGAGCACCAGCATCAATCGACATAAACGGGCACGGGGGGAGGATGCTCGAGAACACTACCTCCCCTATATAAGTTATTTGTCCGATTCTCAAGCAGCCGAAGTCTGGTCATCGAATCGGGTCAAAGACCACAACTTCCGACTTTACCCACAATGCAAGTCATCGAATCGAACATCGGCCCCCGAGTCGGACTCCATGCGTATGTCAGGTCATCGGACCCAAATTCCGCCTTCCTGCGCATGGCGGGCCATCAATATCAACTCGGTCATCGGACCCAAACTCCGCCTTTTTGCGTATGGCACGCCTTCAAATCGGTCATCGGACCCAAATTCCGCCTTCCTGTGCATGGCGGGCCATCAACATCAACTCGGTCATCGGACCCAAATTCCGCCTTTCTGCGCATGGCACGCCATCAACTCGGTCATCGGACCCAAATTCCGCCTTCCTGCGCATGGCAGGTCATCGGACACAAATTCAGACCTCGCCAATATGCCTACGTATCGAATCGGTCATCGGACCCAACTTCCGACTTCATCCATACTGTAGGGTCTTTGAGGTTGGCGCGGTGCGCTCAACCCAGGGAGTCGACCCATCGAAGCATACACCTCCCCTATATAAGCTATTTGTCCGATTCCCACACCTGTGTAGTTTGCACCTCTGACCAGGACATCGACCCCAACTTCCGAACTCGACTGCAACGACGGCACCAGCGCCTTGGTGCGCACCTTGCGACGCACAGTCCCAACATTCGCCTTCCTGCACATGGCAGGTCATCGGACCCAAATTCCGACCTCGCGAGTATGCCTACATATCGAATCGGTCATCGGACCCAACTTCCGACTTCATCCATACCGTAGGGTCTTTGAGGTTGGCGCGGTGCGCTCAACCCGGGGAGTCGACCCAACGAAGCATACACCTCCCCTATATAAGCTATTTGTCCGATTCCCACACCTGTGTAGTTTGCACCTCCGATCAAGACATCGACCCCAACTTCCGAACTCGCCTCCAACGACCGAACCAGCGCCTTGGTGCGCACCTTGCAACGCACAGTGCCAACATTCGCCTTCCTGCACGTGGCAGGTCATCGGACCCAAATTCCGACCTCGCGAGTATGCCTACATATCGAATCGGTCATCGGACCCAACTTCCGACTTCATCCATACCGTAGGGTCTTTGAGGTTGGCGCGGTGCGCTCAACCCGGGGAGTCGACCCAACGAAGCATACACCTCCCCTATATAAGCTATTTGTCCGATTCCCACACCTGTGTAGCTTGCACCTCCGATCAGGACATCGACCCCAACTTCCGAACTCGACTAAAAAGACCGCACCAGCGCCTTGGTGTGCACCTTGCAACGCACAGTGTCAACATTCGCCTTCCTGCACATGGCAGGTCATCGGACCCAAATTCCGACCTCATGAGCATACCTACTAATCGAATCGGTCATCGGACCCAACTTCCGACTTCATCCATACCGTAGGGTCTTTGAGGTTGGCGCGGTGCGCTCAACCTGGGGAGTCGACCCATCGAAGCATACACCTCCCCTATATAAGCTATTTGTCCGATTCCGACACCTGTGTAGTTTGCACCTCCGCTCAGGACATCGACCCCAACTTCCGAACTCGCCTGCAACGACCGAACCAGCGCCTTGGTGCGCACCAAAAGTGCGCACTTTTGGAGGGCACTTTTCTGCGCTCCAAAGGTGCGCACTTTTGGAGGGCACTTTTTGGAGGGCACTTTTCTGCGCTCCAAAGGTGCGCACTTTTGGAGGGCACTTTTTGGAGGGCACTTTTCTGCGCTCCAAAGGTGCGCACTTTTGGAGGGCACTTTTTGGAGGGCACTTTTCTGCGCTCCAAAGGTGCGCACTTTTGGAGGGCACTTTTTGGAGGGCACTTTTCTGCGCTCCAAAGGTGCGCACTTTTGGAGGGCACTTTTTGGAGGGCACTTTTCTGCGCTCCAAAGGTGCGCACTTTTGGAGGGCACTTTTTGGAGGGCACTTTTCTGCGCTCCAAAGGTGCGCACTTTTGGAGGGCACTTTTTGGAGGGCACTTTTCTGCGCTCCAAAGGTGCGCACTTTTGGAGGGCACTTTTTGGAGGGCACTTTTCTGCGCTCCAAAGGTGCGCACTTTTGGAGGGCACTTTTTGGAGGGCACTTTTCTGCGCTCCAAAGGTGCGCACTTTTGGAGGGCACTTTTGTGCACTCCAAAGGTGCGCACTTTTGGAGGGCACTTTTCCTGTGCTCCAAAGGTGCACACCTAGGTGAGCACCTTCGACCACACCTTGTAGCACACCAAACTCTGACTTTCGACTTCATCCGCAATGCAGGGTCTTTGAGGTTGGCGCAATGCGCACAACCAGGGGAGTCGACCCATCAAACCCAACACCTCCCCTATATAAGCTATTTGTCTGATTCTCATACATGCGTAGCCTGCAGGAGCAATTAGGACATCGACCCCAACTTTCGGCTTCTAAACGAAAACAAGGTCTTTGAGGTTGGTGTAATGCGAACAACTAGGGGAGTCAACCCATCAAACCCAACACCTCCCCTATATAAGCTATTTGTCTGATTCTCATACATGTGTAGTCTACAGGAGCAATTAGGACATCGACCCCAACTTTTGACTTCTTAACGAAAACAAGGTCTTTGAGGTTGACGTAATGCGCACAACCAGGGGAGTCGACCCATCAAACCCAACACCTCCCCTATATAAGCTATTTGTCCGATTCTCATACATGTGTAGCCTGCAGGAGCCATTAGGACATTGACCCCAACTTTTGACTTCTTAACGAAAACAAGGTCTTTGAGGTTGGCGTAATGCGCACAACCAAGGGAGTTGACCCATCAAACCCAACACCTCCCCTATATAAGCTATTTGTCTGATTCTCATACATGTGTAGCCTGCAACAACGATTAGGACATCCACCCCAACTTCTGAATTCGTCTGCGTTGACCGCACCAAAGGTGCACGCCTTGGTGCTCACCAAAATCCGACTTCCGACTTCTTCTGCTATGCGGGGTCTTTGAGGTTGGCGCAGTGCGCACAACCAGGGGAGTCAACCCACCGAATGCAACACCTCCCCTATATAAGCTATTTGTCTGATTCTCATACATGCGTAGACTGCAGCAATGATTAGGACATCCACCCCAACTTTTGACTTCTTAAACAAGACAGGGTCTTTGAAGTTGGTGCAGTGCACACAACCAGGGGAGTCGACCCATCAAACGCAACACCTCCCCTATATAAAGCTATTTGTCCGATTCTCATACGTGTAGTCTGCAGCAGCGATTAGGACATCGACCCCAACTTCCGAATTCGTTTGCATTGACCGCACCAAAGGTGCACGCCTTGGTGTGCACCCTGGAGTGCACTTTGGTGCTCACCTCGGTGCACACTTTGGTGTGCACCTCGGTGTGCACCAAAGGTGCGCACCTTGGAGCGCACCAAAGGTGTACACTTTGGAGCGCACCACATAGGGTCTTTGAGAGGTTGGCGCAGTGCGCACACCAAGGTGGGTGTTGAGGTGCGTGCCGAGGTGGGTGGGTGCTAGGGTGCGCTCCATGGTGGGTGCCAGGGTGGGTGCGTGCTAGGGTGGATTCCAAAGAGGGTCATAGGGTGGGTGCCAAGGTGGGTTGGTGATATAGTGGGTTCAAAGGTGGGTACTAGGGTGGGTTCCAAGGTGGGTCACAAGTTGGGTGCCAGGATGCGTGGGTGTTAGGTTGGGTGCCAAGGTGGGCTCCTGCGTGGGTGGGTGCTAGGGTGGGTTTCAAGGTGGACGCGAGGGCGGGTGCCAAGGTGGGTAACAAGTTGGGTGTTAGGATGGGTGAGTGCTAGAGTGGGTGCCAAGGTGGGTGGGTGCTAAGGTGGATGCCAAGGTGGTTCACAGGGTGGGTGAGTTCTAGGGTGAGTTCCAAGGTGGGTCACAGGTTCAGTGCTAGGGTGGGTGTCAAGGCGGGTGTCGAGGTGCCTGGGTGCTAGGGTGTGGATGCCAATGTGGGTCATAGGGTGGGTACTAGGGTGGGCTGCAATGTGGGTGCCAAGGTGGGTAACATGCTCGGTGGGTTCTAAATTGGGTGCCAGGGTGGGTGTGCACCCACCTTGCCCGAGGTGGGTGCCAAGGTGCCAGTGTGGGTGGGTGCTAAGGTGGATGCCAAGGTGGGTGAGAAGGTGGGTGATAGGTTGAGTGGTAGGATGGGTGGGTGCCAAGATGGGTCACAGGGTGGGTGCAAGGGTGGGTAGGTGCTAGGGTTGGTGTCAGGGTGGGTGGGTGCTAGGTTGGGTTCCAAGGTGGGTGCGAGGGTGAGTGTCAAGGTGGGTCACAGGTTAGGTGCTAGGATGGGTGAGTGCTAGGGTGCAAAGGTGCCAGGGTGGGTGCTAGGATGGGTCGATGCTAGGGTGAGTGGCAAGGTGGGTCCACAAGTGTCAAGGTGGGTGCCGAGGTGGGTGCCAAGTCGGCGACTGCTATGGTGGATGCCAAGGTGGGTCACGGGGTGGGTGCCAAGTTGCTAGGTTGGGTTCCAAGGTGGGTGCCAACGTGGGTGCTAGGGTGCGTGGGTTAAAGGGTGTGTCACAACGTGGGTGCCAGGATGGGTGCGCACCCACACTGGCCAAGACGGGTGCGGGTGCAAGGTTGGGTTCCAAGCCCGGTCACAGGCTGGGTGCTAGGATGGGTGGGTGCCAAGGTGGGCACCAGGGTGGGTGCACCCACCCTGGCCAAGGTGGGTCACGGGGTGGGTCCTAGGGTGGGTAACGGGGTGGGTACTAAGGTGCGTGCCAAGGTGGGTCATAGGGTGGGTGCCAAGGTGGGCACCAGGGTGGGTGTGCACCAACCCTAGCCAGGGTAGGTCACGGGGTGGTTGTCGGGGTGGGCGTCAAGGAGCCAAGGTGGGTGGCAAGTAGCCAAGTTGCGTGCCAAGGTGGGTGTCGGGGTGGGTGCCAAGGATCCAAGGTGGGTGCCAAGGAACCAAGGTGGGTGTCTGGGTGGGTGCCGAGGTGGGAGCCAGGGTGGGTCCCAAGGTGAGTGCAAAGGTGGGTGCCAGGGTCAAGGTGAGTGCCAATGTGGGTTCCAAGGTGCCAGGGTCAGGGTGAGTGCCAATGTGGGTTCAAAGGTGCTAAGTTGGGTGCGAGGTTGGGTGCGAGGGTGGGTGGGTGCCAAGGTGTGCTAGGTGGAAGCCCGGGTGGGTCGGCATCCCATGGGTGTCGAGTTGGGTGCCTGATGGGTGCTTCTTGTCAAGTTTTAGTCGTCGGGACTCATTTCGAGCCTTAGAGGTCGTTTCTTGTCCGGTTGCCCTGTCTTCGACCTGGGAACCCAATTTTGGTCCTCGGGTCCCATTTTTTTTTGTCTCGCATCCCACTTTTGGCCTGTGGCCTTTTCGGGGTCGATTCTCGTTTTGGGCATCAGAGCATGTTTCTTCTCCTAAAACCCAATATTTGTTTATTAAGTCTCGGAACACATTTTTGTTCTCGTGGACCCATCATGGGTCTTGGAACGCATTTGTGGTCCTTGGGTCCCATTTTGCATCCCGAAACTTGTGTTTTGGTGCTTGATCCCTATTTTGGGTGCCCACCTTGCACCAAGTGCGCACCCGGGGCAAACCGAGCGCCTTGGTGCACCGGGGCAAGATCGAGCGTGCACCCGAGGCGCCCCGAACATGCACCAAGGTGCACTCGGCCCACATGTGAGCGCAGGTCGTTGCGCCCGAGGTGGTGTGTGGGCACCGCGTTGCAGACGGGACACTGCACGCACACGACGCCCCCTCCAGGTGCACGCACGTAGGCCGGGCCGGGTGCACACCCGACGCCCTAGCAAGGTGCGCGCACCCGGGCAGGGCTCACACTTGGCGAACGGGGCGCACTTCGCGAGGGAGGGTGTGCACCTCGACGGGGGTGGGTGGCCGGGGTGGATTCGCACGTGGGTCGCGGTTTGCTAAGTACACACTGCGACAAGCTCATAACGGGTGCGATCATACCAGCATTAGTGCACCGGATCCCATCAGAACTCCGCAGTTAAGCGCGCTTGGGCCGGAGTAGTACTGGGATGGGTGACCTCCCGGGAAGTCTCGGTGTTGCACCCTTTTTTAGTTTTTCGCCGGGCGTCGCAATGCTATTTGAATAAACCTTTTGCCCGTTTGCGTTCTCGTCGGGGCCGGGCCGGGCCGGGGTGCGCTGCCCGCACTACCGCGCGCGCGGGGGCGACACCGAGCGCGCACCCGAGGCACCCCGAGCACACAGGCCACGGTGCAACCCGGGCGTTGTGCGCGCACCCCGGTGCGCCCGAGGTGCTGCGCGCGCACCCAGGTGAAATCGGTGTGCACCTCGGCCAGTGCGCGCTCGGTCGAGTCGCGCACGTTGGCCAAGGTGCACGGTGATGTTTCTTACTCTAAGGTTCCGCACCAGACGCCCGGGACAGGTGAGCGAAGCTGGGCGGGGCCGGGTGCGCGGCCGGGGCAGGTGCACGCAGCTGGAGAGAGCTTTGGAGCACACTTCGGAGCGCACCAATGATGCGCTCCATTCAAAAGTTTCCTGAAAAGGCAAAAAAAGTTGAGATTATAGAATTTCCCACTTGAGAGATTGTAAAAAAAAAAAATTTAAAATGAAGGAAACGCGGGTGCCAAGGTGTGCGCAGCCCAGCCAAGGTGTGCGCACCAAGGCGCCCACCCTGGCGAAGGTGCACGCAAGGTGCGCACCCGAGGCAAACCGGACAATTAACCCAACTTTCGACTTCGCGCGCACCTTGGAGCGCACTTCGGAGCGCTCCTTGGTGCGCACCAATCTTGGGCACCTCGGAGTGCACCATGGCGCCCACCAAGGTGCGCACCCGGGGCAAACCGAGCTCCGACTTCGTGCGCACCTTGGAGCGCACGAAAGGTGCGCACCATGGCGCCCACCAAGGTGCGCAGCCCAGCCAAGGCGTGCGCATCAAGGTGCGCACCCTGGCGAAGGTGCGCACCCGGGGCAAACCGAGCTCCGACTTCGTGCGCACCTTGGAGCGCACAAAAGGTGCGCAACCCAGCCAAGGTGTGCGCACCCCGGTCAAACCGAGCTCCGAATCGTGCGCACCAGAGGTGCACGCCATCGTGCGCACCTTGGAGCACACTTCGGAGCCCTCCTTGGTGCGCGCCGATGTTGCGCACCTCGGAGCGCACCCGGGGAAAACAATGCAATTAACCCGACTTTCGACTTCGTGGGCACCTCGGAGCGCTCTCGGGTTCGCACCTCGGAGCACACCGAGGTGCGCACCTTTGATGCGCTGCCTTCACCAATTTCCAGAAAAGGCAAGAAAACATTGAGAAGGTGTGCGCACCGAGGTGCCCACCCTGGCGAAGGTGCACGCGAGGTGCGCACCCGGGGCAAACCGGGCTCCGACTTCGTGCACGCCGCACCTTGGAGCACACTTCGGAGCGCTCCTTGGTGCGCACCAGGGCGCGCAACCCAGCCGAGGTGCCCACCCCGGCGAAGGTGCACGCGAGGTGCGCACCCGGGGCAAACCGGGCTCCGACTTCGTGCACGCCATGGTGCCCACCGCGGCGAAGGTGCACGCGAGGTGCGCACCCGGGGCAAACCGGGCTCCGACTTCGTGCACGCCGCACCTTGGAGCACACTTCGGAGCGCTCCTTGGTGCGCACCATGGTGCCCACCAGGGCGCGCAACCCCGCCGAAGGTGCACGCGAGGTGCGCACCCGGGGCAAACCGGGCTCCGACTTCGTGCACGCCGCACCTTGGAGCACACTTCGGAGCGCTCCTTGGTGCGCACCATGGTGCCCACCAGGGCGCGCAACCCCGCCGAAGGTGCACGCGAGGTGCGCACCCGGGGCAAACCGGGCTCCGACTTCGTGCACGCCATGGTGCGCACCGCGGCGAAGGTGCGCACCCGGGGCAAACCGGGCTCCGACTTCGTGCACGCCGCACCTTGGAGCACACTTCGGAGCGCTCCTTGGTGCGCACCAGGGCGCGCAACCCAGCCGAGGTGCCCACCCCGGCGAAGGTGCACGCGAGGTGCGTACCCGGGGCAAACCGGGCTCCGACTTCGTGCACGCCGCACCTTGGAGCACACTTCGGAGCGCTCCTTGGTGCGCACCATGGTGCCCACCAGGCCGCGCAACCCAGCCAAGGTGTGCGCACCAAGGTGCACGCGAGGTGCGCACCCGGGGCAAACCGGGGTCCGACTTCGTGCACGCCGCACCTTGGAGCACACATCGGGGCGCTCCCGGGTTCGCACCGGCGTTGCGCACCGTGGTGGGCACCTCGGAGCACACCAAGGTGGGCAGCGAGGTGCGCACCTTTGATGCGATGCCTTCACTAATTTCCATAAAAGGCAAAAAAAAAACGAGATTTTAAAATTTCCGTTTTGAAAGATAGTGAGAAAAAGGGAATGCTGGTGCCATCTTGAGCCCGCCCTGGTGCGCAGCCCAGCCAAGGTGTGCGCACCAAGGTGCCCACCCTGGCGAAGGTGCGCGCCCGGGCAATTAATCCAACTTCCAACTTCGCGCGCGCCAGGGTGGGAGCGCACCCAACAACCGGGCCTGGGAAGAGCCAATGCGAGAAACCCCACCAAACGCTCTGACAAAAAAAGAGGGGGCGCTCCAGTAACCCCGCTTCGGAGCGCACCCTGGGCAAACCCAGCCAAGGTGCCCACCCCGGCCAAGGTGCAGGCGAGGTGCGCACCCGGGGCAAACCGGGCTCCGACAACGTGCACGCCGCACCTTGGAGCACACTTCGTAGCGCTCCCGGGTGCGCACCTCAGAGCACACCAAGGTGGGCAGCGAGGTGCGCACCTTTGATGCGCTGCCTTCACTAATTTCCAGAAAAGGCAAAAAAAAAAGGAGATTTTAAAATTTCCGTTTTGAAAGATAGTGAAAAAAACGGAACGCGCGTGCCATCTTGAGCCCGCCCTGGTGCGCAGCCCAGGTAAGGTGCCCACCCTGGCAAAGGTGCGCACCCGGGCAATTAACCCTACTTCCGACTTCGTGCGCGCCAGGGTGGCAACCGGGCCTCGGAAGAGCCAATGCGAGAAACCCCACCAAACGCTCCGACAAAAAAAGAGGCGGCGCTCCAATAACCCCGCTTCGGAGCGCAGCCGGGGCAAACCCAGCCAAGGTGCCCACCCCGACGAAGGTGCACGCGAGGTGCGCACCCGGGGCAAACCGGGCTCCGACAACGTGCACGCAGCACCTTGGAGCACACTTCGAAGCACTCCCGGGTGCCCACCGGCGTTGCGCACCGTGGTGGGCAGCGAGGTGCGCACCTTTGATGCGCTGCCTTCACTAATTTCCAGAAAAAGGCAAAAAAAAATGAGATTTTAAAATTTCCGTTTTGAAAGATAGTGAAAAAAAAGGAACGCGGGTGCCATCTTGAGCCCGCCCTGGTGCGCAGCCCAGGCAAGGCATGCGCACCAAGGTGCCCACCCGAGGTGCACACCCGGGGCAAACCGGGCTCCGACTTCGTGCAGGCCGCACCTTGGAGCACACTTCGGAGCGCTCCTTGGTGCGCACCATGGTGCCCACCAGGGCGCGCAACCCAGCCAAGGTCTGCACACCAAGGTGCCCACCCCGGCGAAGGTGCACGCGAGGTGCGCACCCGGGGCAAACCGGGCTCCGACTTCGTGCACGCCATGGTGCCCACCGCGGCGAAGGTGCACGCGAGGTGCGCACCCGGGGCAAACCGGGCTCCGACTTCGTGCACGCCGCACCTTGGAGCACACTTCGGAGCGCTCCTTGGTGCGCACCATGGTGCCCACCAGGGCGCGCAACCCAGCCAAGGTGTGCGCACCAAGGTGCACGCGAGGTGCGCACCCGGGGCAAACCGGGGTCCGACTTCGTGCACGCCGCACCTTGGAGCACACATCGGAGCGCTCCCAGGTTCGCACCAGCGTTGCGCACCTTTGATGCGCTGCCTTCACTAATTTCCAGAAAAGGCAAAAAAAAACGAGATTTTAAAATTTCCGTTCTGAAAGATAGTGAAAAAAACGGAACGCGGGTGCCATCTTGAGCCCTTCCTGGTGCGCAGCCCAGGCAAGTTGTGCGCACCAAGGTGCCCACCCTGGCGGAGGTGCGCGCCCGGGGCAATCCGGGCTCCGACTTCGTGCACTGCATGGTGCCCACCAAGGCGCGCAACCCAGCCAAGGTGCCCACCGCAGCGAAGGTGCACGCGAGGTGCGCACCCGAGGTGCACACCCGGGGCAAACCGGGCTCCGACTTCGTGCACGCCGCACCTTGGAGCACACTTCAGAGCGCTCCTTGGTGCGCACCAGGGCGCGCAACCCAGCCGAGGTGCCCACCCCGGCGAAGGTGCACGCGAGGTGCGCACCCGGGGCAAACCGGGCTCCGACTTCGTGCACGCCATGGTGCCCACCGCGGCGAAGGTGCGCACCCGGGGCAAACCGGGCTCCGACTTCGTGCACGCCGCACCTTGGAGCACACTTCGGAGCGCTCCTTGGTGCGCACCATGGTGCCCACCAGGCCGCGCAACCCAGCCAAGGTGTGCGCACCAAGGTGCACGCGAGGTGCGCACCCGGGGCAAATCGGGGTCCGACTTCGTGCACGCCGCACCTTGGAGCACACATCGGGGCGCTCCCGGGTTCGCACCGGCGTTGCGCACCGTGGTGGGCACCTCGGAGCACACCAAGGTGGGCAGCGAGGTGCGCACCTTTGATGCGATGCCTTCACTAATTTCCATAAAAGGCAAAAAAAAAACGAGATTTTAAAATTTCCGTTTTGAAAGATAGTGAGAAAAAGGGAATGCTGGTGCCATCTTGAGCCCGCCCTGGTGCGCAGCCCAGCCAAGGTTTGCGCACCAAGGTGCCCACCCTGGCGAAGGTGCGCGCCCGGGCAATTAACCCAACTTCCAACTTCGCGCGCGCCAGGGTGGGAGCGCACCCAACAACCGGGCCTGGGAAGAGCCAATGCGAGAAACCCCACCAAACTCTCTGACAAAAAAAGAGGGGGCGCTCCAGTAACCCCGCTTCGGAGCGCACCCTGGGCAAACCCAGCCAAGGTGCCCACCCCGGCCAAGGTGCAGGCGAGGTGCGCACCCGGGGCAAACCGGGCTCCGACAACGTGCACGCCGCACCTTGGAGCACACTTCGTAGCGCTCCCGGGTGCGCACCTCAGAGCACACCAAGGTGGGCAGCGAGGTGCGCACCTTTGATGCGCTGCCTTCACTAATTTCCAGAAAAGGCAAAAAAAAAAGGAGATTTTAAAATTTCCGTTTTGAAAGATAGTGAAAAAAACGGAACGCGCGTGCCATCTTGAGCCCGCCCTGGTGCGCAGCCCAGGTAAGGTGCCACCCTGGCAAAGGTGCGCACCCGGGCAATTAACCCTACTTCCGACTTCGTGCGCGCCAGGGTGGCAACCGGGCCTCGGAAGAGCCAATGCGAGAAACCCCACCAAACGCTCCGACAAAAAAAGAGGCGGCGCTCCAATAACCCCGCTTCGGAGCGCAACCGGGGCAAACCAAGCCAAGGTGCCCACCCCGACGAAGGTGCACGCGAGGTGCGCACCCGGGGCAAACCGGGCTCCGACAACGTGCACGCAGCACCTTGGAGCACACTTCGAAGCACTCCCGGGTGCCCACCGGCGTTGCGCACCGTGGTGGGCAGCGAGGTGCGCACCTTTGATGCGCTGCCTTCACTAATTTCCAGAAAAAGGCAAAAAAAAATGAGATTTTAAAATTTCCGTTTTGAAAGATAGTGAAAAAAAAGGAACGCGGGTGCCATCTTGAGCCCGCCCTGGTGCGCAGCCCAGGCAAGGCATGCGCACCAAGGTGCCCACCCGAGGTGCACACCCGGGGCAAACCGGGCTCCGACTTCGTGCAGGCCGCACCTTGGAGCACACTTCGGAGCGCTCCTTGGTGCGCACCATGGTGCCCACCAGGGCGCACCCGAGGCAAACCGGGCTCCGACTTCGTGCACGCCGCACCTTGGAGCACACATCGGAGCGCTCCCAGGTTCGCACCAGCGTTGCGCACCTTTGATGCGCTGCCTTCACTAATTTCCAGAAAAGGCAAAAAAAAACGATATTTTAAAATTTCCGTTCTGAAAGATAGTGAAAAAAACGGAACGCGGGTGCCATCTTGAGCCCTTCCTGATGCGCAGCCCAGGCAAGTTGTGCGCACCAAGGTGCCCACCCTGGCGGAGGTGCGCGCCCGGGGCAAACCGGGCTCCGACTTCGTGCACTGCATGGTGCCCACCAAGGCGCGCAACCCAGCCAAGGTGCCCACCGCAGCGAAGGTGCACGCGAGGTGCGCACCCGAGGTGCACACCCGGGGCAAACCGGGCTCCGACTTCGTGCACGCCGCACCTTGGAGCACACTTCAGAGCGCTCCTTGGTACGCACCAGGGCGCGCAACCCAGCCAAGGTGCTCACCCCGGCGAAGGTGCACGCGAGGTGCGCACCCGGGGCAAACCGGGCTCGGACTTCGTGCACGCCGCACCTTGGAGCACACATCGGAGCGCTCCCGGGTTCGCACCAGCATTGCGCACCTTTGATGCGCTGCCTTCACTAATTTCCAGAAAAGGCAAAAAAAAGAAAAAAATGAGATTTTAAAATTTCCGTTTTGAAAGATAGTGAAAAAAACGGAACGCGGGTGCCATCTTGAGCCCGCCCTGGTGTGCAGCCCAGGCAAGTTGTGCGCACCAAGGCACCCACCCTGGCCAAGGTGGGTCACGGGGTGGGTCCTAGGGTGGGTAACGGGGTGGGTACTAAGGTGCGTGCCAAGGTGGGTCATAGGGTGGGTGCCAAGGTGGGCACCAGGGTGGGTGTGCACCAACCCTAGCCAGGGTAGGTCACGGGGTGGTTGTCGGGGTGGGCGTCAAGGAGCCAAGGTGGGTGGCAAGTAGCCAAGTTGCGTGCCAAGGTGGGTGTCGGGGTGGGTGCCAAGGATCCAAGGTGGGTGCCAAGGAACCAAGGTGGGTGTCTGGGTGGGTGCCGAGGTGGGAGCCAGGGTGGGTCCCAAGGTGAGTGCAAAGGTGGGTGCCAGGGTCAAGGTGAGTGCCAATGTGGGTTCCAAGGTGCCAGGGTCAGGGTGAGTGCCAATGTGGGTTCAAAGGTGCTAAGTTGGGTGCGAGGTTGGGTGCGAGGGTGGGTGGGTGCCAAGGTGTGCTAGGTGGAAGCCCGGGTGGGTCGGCATCCCATGGGTGTCGAGTTGGGTGCCTGATGGGTGCTTCTTGTCAAGTTTTAGTCGTCGGGACTCATTTCGAGCCTTAGAGGTCGTTTCTTGTCCGGTTGCCCTGTCTTCGACCTGGGAACCCAATTTTGGTCCTCGGGTCCCATTTTTTTTTGTCTCGCATCCCACTTTTGGCCTGTGGCCTTTTCGGGGTCGATTCTCGTTTTGGGCATCAGAGCATGTTTCTTCTCCTAAAACCCAATATTTGTTTATTAAGTCTCGGAACACATTTTTGTTCTCGTGGACCCATCATGGGTCTTGGAACGCATTTGTGGTCCTTGGGTCCCATTTTGCATCCCGAAACTTGTGTTTTGGTGCTTGATCCCTATTTTGGGTGCCCACCTTGCACCAAGTGCGCACCCGGGGCAAACCGAGCGCCTTGGTGCACCGGGGCAAGATCGAGCGTGCACCCGAGGCGCCCCGAACATGCACCAAGGTGCACTCGGCCCACATGTGAGCGCAGGTCGTTGCGCCCGAGGTGGTGTGTGGGCACCGCGTTGCAGACGGGACACTGCACGCACACGACGCCCCCTACAGGTGCACGCACGTAGGCCGGGCCGGGTGCACACCCGACGCCCTAGCAAGGTGCGCGCACCCGGGCAGGGCTCACACTTGGCGAACGGGGCGCACTTCGCGAGGGAGGGTGTGCACCTCGACGGGGGTGGGTGGCCGGGGTGGATTCGCACGTGGGTCGCGGTTTGCTAAGTACACACTGCGACAAGCTCATAACGGGTGCGATCATACCAGCGTTAGTGCACCGGATCCCATCAGAACTCCGCAGTTAAGCGCGCTTGGGCCGGAGTAGTACTGGGATGGGTGACCTCCCGGGAAGTCCCGGTGTTGCACCCTTTTTTAGTTTTTCGCCGGGCATCGCAATGCTATTTGAATAAACCTTTTGCCCGTTTGCGTTCTCGTCGGGGCCGGGCCGGGCCGGGGTGCGCTGCCCGCACTACCGCGCGCGCGGGGGCGACACCGAGCGCGCACCCGAGGCGCCCCGAGCACACAGGCCACGGTGCAACCCGGGCGTTGTGCGCGCACCCCGGTGCGCCCGAGGTGCTGCGCGCGCACCCAGGTGAAATCGGTGTGCACCTCGGCCAGTGCGCGCTCGGTCGAGTCGCGCACGTTGGCCAAGGTGCACGGTGATGTTTCTTACTCTAAGGTTCCGCACCAGACGCCCGGGACAGGTGAGCGAAGCTGGGCGGGGCCGGGTGCGCGGCCGGGGCAGGTGCACGCAGCTGGAGAGAGCTTTGGAGCACACTTCGGAGCGCACCAATGATGCGCTCCATTCAAAAGTTTCCTGAAAAGGCAAAAAAAGTTGAGATTATAGAATTTCCCACTTGAGAGATTGTAAAAAAAAAAAATTTAAAATGAAGGAAACGCGGGTGCCAAGGTGTGCGCAGCCCAGCCAAGGTGTGCGCACCAAGGCGCCCACCCTGGCGAAGGTGCACGCAAGGTGCGCACCCGAGGCAAACCGGACAATTAACCCAACTTTCGACTTCGCGCGCACCTTGGAGCGCACTTCGGAGCGCTCCTTGGTGCGCACCAATCTTGGGCACCTCGGAGTGCACCATGGCGCCCACCAAGGTGCGCACCCGGGGCAAACCGAGCTCCGACTTCGTGCGCACCTTGGAGCGCACGAAAGGTGCGCACCATGGCGCCCACCAAGGTGCGCAGCCCAGCCAAGGCGTGCGCATCAAGGTGCGCACCCTGGCGAAGGTGCGCACCCGGGGCAAACCGAGCTCCGACTTCATGCGCACCTTGGAGCGCACAAAAGGTGCGCAACCCAGCCAAGGTGTGCGCACCCCGGTCAAACCGAGCTCCGAATCGTGCGCACCAGAGGTGCACGCCATCGTGCGCACCTTGGAGCACACTTCGGAGCCCTCCTTGGTGCGCGCCGATGTTGCGCACCTCGGAGCGCACCCGGGGAAAACAATGCAATTAACCCGACTTTCGACTTCGTGGGCACCTCGGAGCGCTCTCGGGTTCGCACCTCGGAGCACACCGAGGTGCGCACCTTTGATGCGCTGCCTTCACCAATTTCCAGAAAAGGCAAGAAAACATTGAGAAGGTGTGCGCACCGAGGTGCCCACCCTGGCGAAGGTGCACGCGAGGTGCGCACCCGGGGCAAACCGGGCTCCGACTTCGTGCACGCCGCACCTTGGAGCACACTTCGGAGCGCTCCTTGGTGCGCACCAGGGCGCGCAACCCAGCCGAGGTGCCCACCCCGGCGAAGGTGCACGCGAGGTGCGCACCCGGGGCAAACCGGGCTCCGACTTCGTGCACGCCATGGTGCCCACCGCGGCGAAGGTGCACGCGAGGTGCGCACCCGGGGCAAACCGGGCTCCGACTTCGTGCACGCCGCACCTTGGAGCACACTTCGGAGCGCTCCTTGGTGCGCACCATGGTGCCCACCAGGGCGCGCAACCCCGCCGAAGGTGCACGCGAGGTGCGCACCCGGGGCAAACCGGGCTCCGACTTCGTGCACGCCGCACCTTGGAGCACACTTCGGAGCGCTCCTTGGTGCGCACCATGGTGCCCACCAGGGCGCGCAACCCCGCCGAAGGTGCACGCGAGGTGCGCACCCGGGGCAAACCGGGCTCCGACTTCGTGCACGCCGCACCTTGGAGCACACTTCGGAGCGCTCCTTGGTGCGCACCAGGGCGCGCAACCCAGCCGAGGTGCCCACCCCGGCGAAGGTGCACGCGAGGTGCGTACCCGGGGCAAACCGGGCTCCGACTTCGTGCACGCCGCACCTTGGAGCACACTTCGGAGCGCTCCTTGGTGCGCACCATGGTGCCCACCAGGCCGCGCAACCCAGCCAAGGTGTGCGCACCAAGGTGCACGCGAGGTGCGCACCCGGGGCAAACCGGGGTCCGACTTCGTGCACGCCGCACCTTGGAGCACACATCGGGGCGCTCCCGGGTTCGTACCGGCGTTGTGCACCGTGGTGGGCACCTCGGAGCACACCAAGGTGGGCAGCGAGGTGCGCACCTTTGATGCGATGCCTTCACTAATTTCCATAAAAGGCAAAAAAAAAACGAGATTTTAAAATTTCCGTTTTGAAAGATAGTGAGAAAAAGGGAATGCTGGTGCCATCTTGAGCCCGCCCTGGTGCGCAGCCCAGCCAAGGTGTGCGCACCAAGGTGCCCACCCTGGCGAAGGTGCGCGCCCGGGCAATTAACCCAACTTCCAACTTCGCGCGCGCCAGGGTGGGAGCGCACCCAACAACCGGGCCTGGGAAGAGCCAATGCGAGAAACCCCACCAAACGCTCTGACAAAAAAAGAGGGGGCGCTCCAGTAACCCCGCTTCGGAGCGCACCCTGGGCAAACCCAGCCAAGGTGCCCACCCCGGCCAAGGTGCAGGCGAGGTGCGCACCCGGGGCAAACCGGGCTCCGACAACGTGCACGCCGCACCTTGGAGCACACTTCGTAGCGCTCCCGGGTGCGCACCTCAGAGCACACCAAGGTGGGCAGCGAGGTGCGCACCTTTGATGCGCTGCCTTCACTAATTTCCAGAAAAGGCAAAAAAAAAAGGAGATTTTAAAATTTCCGTTTTGAAAGATAGTGAAAAAAACGGAACGCGCGTGCCATCTTGAGCCCGCCCTGGTGCGCAGCCCAGGTAAGGTGCCCACCCTGGCAAAGGTGCGCACCCGGGCAATTAACCCTACTTCCGACTTCGTGCGCGCCAGGGTGGCAACCGGGCCTCGGAAGAGCCAATGCGAGAAACCCCACCAAACGCTCCGACAAAAAAAGAGGCGGCGCTCCAATAACCCCGCTTCGGAGCGCAGCCGGGGCAAACCCAGCCAAGGTGCCCACCCCGACGAAGGTGCACGCGAGGTGCGCACCCGGGGCAAACCGGGCTCCGACAACGTGCATGCAGCACCTTGGAGCACACTTCGAAGCACTCCCGGGTGCCCACCGGCGTTGCGCACCGTGGTGGGCAGCGAGGTGCGCACCTTTGATGCGCTGCCTTCACTAATTTCCAGAAAAAGGCAAAAAAAAATGAGATTTTAAAATTTCCGTTTTGAAAGATAGTGAAAAAAAAGGAACGCGGGTGCCATCTTGAGCCCGCCCTGGTGCGCAGCCCAGGCAAGGCATGCGCACCAAGGTGCCCACCCGAGGTGCACACCCGGGGCAAACCGGGCTCCGACTTCGTGCAGGCCGCACCTTGGAGCACACTTCGGAGCGCTCCTTGGTGCGCACCATGGTGCCCACCAGGGCGCGCAACCCAGCCAAGGTCTGCACACCAAGGTGCCCACCCCGGCGAAGGTGCACGCGAGGTGCGCACCCGGGGCAAACCGGGCTCCGACTTCGTGCACGCCATGGTGCCCACCGCGGCGAAGGTGCACGCGAGGTGCGCACCCGGGGCAAACCGGGCTCCGACTTCGTGCACGCCGCACCTTGGAGCACACTTTGGAGCGCTCCTTGGTGCGCACCATGGTGCCCACCAGGGCGCGCAACCCAGCCAAGGTGTGCGCACCAAGGTGCACGCGAGGTGCGCACCCGGGGCAAACCGGGGTCCGACTTCGTGCACGCCGCACCTTGGAGCACACATCGGAGCGCTCCCAGGTTCGCACCAGCGTTGCGCACCTTTGATGCGCTGCCTTCACTAATTTCCAGAAAAGGCAAAAAAAAACGAGATTTTAAAATTTCCGTTCTGAAAGATAGTGAAAAAAACGGAACGCGGGTGCCATCTTGAGCCCTTCCTGGTGCGCAGCCCAGGCAAGTTGTGCGCACCAAGGTGCCCACCCTGGCGGAGGTGCGCGCCCGGGGCAATCCGGGCTCCGACTTCGTGCACTGCATGGTGCCCACCAAGGCGCGCAACCCAGCCAAGGTGCCCACCGCAGCGAAGGTGCACGCGAGGTGCGCACCCGAGGTGCACACCCGGGGCAAACCGGGCTCCGACTTCGTGCACGCCGCACCTTGGAGCACACTTCAGAGCGCTCCTTGGTGCGCACCAGGGCGCGCAACCCAACCAAGGTCTGCACACCAAGGTGCTCACCCCGGCGAAGGTGCACGCGAGGTGCGCACCCGGGGCAAACCGGGCTCGGACTTCGTGCACGCCGCACCTTGGAGCACACATCGGAGCGCTCCCGGGTTCGCACCAGCATTGCGCACCTTTGATGCGCTCCAATAACCCCACTTCGGAGCGCACCAGA
>NW_026728837.1:1645000-1667500 GCF_030272615.1 Cryptomeria japonica | reverse complement strand
AGCAATAACAGGTATAGTTCCGCGGCGGCCGAGAAGACTCACCGCATAGGAATCGGGATGCGAGGCGAGGGATGCGGCGGGAAGGCCCCGACGGCTAAACGGAAGAGGCTGCAGGGCCGCCTCGGAATGGTCCAAGCATCGGATGCGATTGGGACGACTACCAGTGCCAACCCCTTATCCCGCGATGCGTCCGATACACAGATAGTTCCAAGGCGGCCGAGGAGCCTCACCGCATATCAATCGGGGTGCGAGGCGAGGGATGGGGCGGGAAGGCCCCAACGGCTAGACGGAAGAGGCTTCAGGGCCACCTCGGAATGGTCCAAGCATCGGACGCGCTTGGGGCGACTGCCAGTGCCAACCCCTTATCCCGCGATGCGTCCGATACACAGATGGTTCCAAGGCGGCCGAGGAGCCTCACCGCATAGCAATCGGGGGTGCGAGGCGAGGGATGGGGCGGGAAGGCCCCAACGGCTAGACGGAAGAGGCTTCAGGGCCGCCTAGGAATGGTCCAAGCATCGGACACGCTTGGGGCGACTACCAGTGACAGCCCCCTATCCCGCGATGCGTCCGATACGAAGATGGTTCCAAGGCGGCCGAGGAGCCTCACCGCATAGCAATCGGGGTGCGAGGTGGGGGATGCGGCGAGATGGCCCCAACGGCTAGACGGAAGAGGCCACAGGGCCGCGTCGGAATAGTCCAAGCATCGGACGCGCTTGGGGCGACTACCAGTGACAACCCCTTATCCCGCGATGCGTCCGATACGAAGATAGTTCCAAGGCGGCCGAGGAGCCTCACCGCATAGCAATCGGGGTGCGAGGTGGGGGATGCGGCGAGATGGCCCCAACGGCTAGACGGAAGAGGCTGCAGGGCCGCCTCGGAATAGTCCAAGCATCGGACGCGCTTGGGGCCACTACCAGTGACAACCCCTTATCCCGCGATGCGTCCGATACGAAGATAGTTCCAAGGCGGCCGAAGAGCCTCACCGCATAGCAATCGGGGTGCGAGGTGGGGGATGCGGCGAGATGGCCCCAACGGCTAGACGGAAGAGGCCACAGGGCCGCCTCGGAATAGTCCAAGCATCGGACGCGCTTGGGGCGACTACCAGTGACAACCCCTTATCCCGCGATGCGTCCGATACGAAGATAGTTCCCAGGCGGCCGAGGAGCCTCACCGCATAGCAATCGGGGTGCGAGGCGAGGGATGCGGCGAGATGGCCCCAAAGGCTAGACGGAAGAGGCTGCAGGGCTGCCTCGGAATAGTCCAAGCATCGGACGCGCTTGGGGCGACTACCACTGCCAACCCCTTATCCCGCGATGCGTCCGATACACAGATAGTTCCGAGGCGGCCGAGGAGGTGGGGGATGCAGCGAGATGGCCCCAACGGCTAGACGGAAGAGGCTGCAGGGCCGCCTCGGAATAGTCCAAGCATCGGACGCGCTTGGGGCGACTACCAGTGACAACCCCTTATCCCGCGATGCGTCCGATACACAGATAGTTCCGAGGCGGCCAAGGAGCCTCACCGCATAGCAATCGTGGTGCGAGGTGGGGGATGCGGCGAGATGGCCCCAACGGCTAGACGGAAGAGGCTGCAGGGCCGCCTCGGAATGGTCCAAGCATCGGATGCGCTTGGGGCGACTACCACTGCCAACCCCTTATCCCGCGATGCGTCCGATACACAGATAGTTCCAAGGCGGCCGAGGAGCCTCACAGCATAGCAATCAGGGTGCGAGGCGAGGGATGCGGCGAGAAAGCCCCAACGGCTAGAGGGAAGAGGCTTCAGGTCCGCCTCGGAATGGTCCAAGCATCGGACGCGCTTGGGGCGACTACCAGTGACAACCCCTTATCCCGCGACGCGTCCGATACACAGATAGTTCCAAGGCGGCCGAGGAGCCTCACCGCATAGCAATCGGGGTGCGAGGCGAGGGATGCGGCGAGAAGGACCCAACGGCTACACGGAAGAGGCTTCGGGGCCGCCTCGGAATGGTCCAAGCATCGGACGCGCTTGGGGCGACTACCAGTGACAACCCCTTATCCCGCGACGCGTCCGATACACAGATAGTTCCAAGGCGGCCGAGGAGCCTCACCGCATAGAAATCGGGGTGCGAGGCGAGGGATGCGGCGAGAAGGACCCAACGGCTAGACGGAAGAGGCTTCGGGGCCGCCTCGGAATGGTCCAAGCATCGGACGCGCTTGGGGCGACTACCAGTGACAACCCCTTATCCCGCGACGCGTCCGATACACAGATAGTTCCAAGGCGGCCGAGGAGCCTCACCGCATAGCAATCGGGGTGCGAGGCGAGGGATGCGGCGAGAAGGACCCAACGGCTAGACGGAAGAGGCTTCGGGTCCGCCTCGGAATGGTCCAAGCATCGGACGCGCTTGGGGCGACTACCAGTGACAACCCCTTATCCCGCGACGCGTCCGATACACAGATAGTTCCAAGGCGGCCGAGGAGCCTCACCGCATAGCAATCGGGGTGCGAGGCGAGGGATGCGGCGAGAAGGACCCAACGGCTAGACGGAAGAGGCTTCGGGTCCGCCTCGGAATGGTCCAAGCATCGGACGCGCTTGGGGCGACTACCAGTGACAACCCCTTATCCCGCGACGCGTCCGATACACAGATAGTTCCAAGGCGGCCGAGGAGCCTCACCGCATAGCAATCGGGGTGCGAGGCGAGGGATGCGGCGAGAAGGACCCAACGGCTAGACGGAAGAGGCTTCGGGTCCGCCTCGGAATGGTCCAAGCATCGGACGCGCTTGGGGCGACTACCAGTGACAACCCCTTATCCCGCGACGCGTCCGATACACAGATAGTTCCGAGGCGGCCGAGGAGCCTCACCGCATAGCAATCGGGGTGCGAGGCGAAGGATGCGGCGAGAAGGACCCAACGGCTAGACGGAAGAGGCTTCGGGTCCGCCTCGGAATGGTCCAAGCATCGGACGCGCTTGGGGCGACTACCAGTGACAACCCCTTATCCCGCGACGCGTCCGATACACAGATAGTTCCAAGGCGGCCGAGGAGCCTCACCGCATAGCAATCGGGGTGCGAGGCGAGGGATGCGGCGAGAAGGACCCAACGGCTAGACGGAAGAGGCTTCAGGGCCGCCTCGGAATGGTCCAAGCATCGAACGCGCTTGGGGCGACTACCAGTGACAACCCCTTATCCCGCGACGCGTCCGATACACAGATAGTTCCGAGGCGGCCGAGGAGCCTCACCGCATAGCAATCGGGGTGCGAGGCGAGGGATGCGGCGAGAAGGACCCAACGGCTAGACGGAAGAGGCTTCAGGGCCGCCTCGGAATGGTCCAAGCATCGGACGCGCTTGGGGCGACTACCAGTGACAACCCCTTATCCCGCGACGCGTCCGATACACAGATAGTTCCGAGGCGGCCGAGGAGCCTCACCGCATAGCAATCGGGGTGCGAGGCGAGGGATGCGGCGAGAAGGACCCAACGGCTAGACGGAAGAGGCTTCAGGGCCGCCTCGGAATGGTCCAAGCATCGGACGCGCTTGGGGCGACTACCAATGACAACCCCTTATCCCGCGACGCGTCCGATACACAGATAGTTCCGAGGCGGCCGAGGAGCCTCACCGCATAGCAATCGGGGTGCGAGGCGAGGGATGCGGTGAGAAGGACCCAACGGCTAGACGGAAGAGGCTTCAGGGCCGCCTCGGAATGGTCCAAGCATCGGACGCGCTTGGGGCGACTACCAGTGACAACCCCTTATCCCGCGACGCGTCCGATACACAGATAGTTCCGAGGCGGCCGAGGAGCCTCACCGCATAGCAATCGGGGTGCGAGGCGAGGGATGCGGCGAGAAGGACCCAACGGCTAGACGGAAGAGGCTTCAGGGCCGCCTCGGAATGGTCCAAGCATCGGACGCGCTTGGGGCGACTACCGTTGCCAACCCCTTATCCCGCGATGCGTCTGATACACAGATAGTTCCGAGGCGGCCGAGGAGCCTCACCGCATAGCAATCGGGTTGCGAGGCAGATTATTGGGAAGGGAACCCCCTGGGATGCGGCTCAAGCAGTGCCCAAAGGGACTGGAATGCGGAATCACATCGAGAGACCCAAATGCTATACGAGGGCTCAAATCGAATTATCGATTTGGCCACGACATGGACGCATCGGAACGACTACCTTTGCCGAACCACTCGCAATTGCATCCATACCGAAACCAATAGACATTTCCGTTAGAGCCCTCGCATAGCATTCGGGAATCTCGCATGCCCCTCTAAATCGACCAATGCTGGCGCTCAATGAAAATCCGAGCGCTACCACCGTTCGAGCGCCAGCATTGGTCGAGTTAGAGGGGCACGGGGGAGAATGCTCCAGTCAACACCTCCCCTATATAAGTTATTTGTCCGATTCTCGCACAACCGTAGTCTGCCTCGTCGAATCAAACAACGGTCCCAGATTCCGACTTCCGTTCCGTAGAGACCCAAAAGCTAGATGGAGGCTCGCAAGAAAGAGAGTCGGCGCATAGCAATCGGGTTTCTCGAACGTTTAGGGACCGAGCTCACTTGCGGATAGGGCAAAATCCGCCAAGCAACCCAAAAGCTAGACGGGGGCTCGAATCGAATCGCCTAGGCGGCCACAACAACGACGTGTTGGATCGACTACCAGTGCCAAACCATTCAGCAAGACTAGTCTGTGTCGAGGCCGGATAGAGATTCTCAGAGAGCGCCCGCATAGCATTTAGGAGACCTGCCGCGTCCCTCACACTCGACAAATGGTGGTGCACGTTTATAAATCCGAGCGATCCCAACCCTTTCAAGCACCAACATCGGTCGAGATAGAGGGGCACGGAGGGGGCTGCGTGAGACAACACAGTCCCCTATATAAGTTATTTGTCCGATTCTCACACATCCGAAGAATGGTCATCAAATCGGACAACAGCCCAAACTTCCGACTTCCGTCCCAGAAAGCCCAAGAGCTATCTAAAACGTTCATGGCCGGAACTCGATCGCGGCTATACCAGTCCGCCAAGCAACCCAAAAGCTAGACTGGAGCTCTAGTCGAATCACCTCTGTGGCCATTGCAAGGACGTGTTGGAGCGACTACCATTGCCGAACCATTCCGCAGGTCGAGTCCATACCAAGGCCGCATAGAGATTCACGATGAGCTCCTGCATAGCAATCAGGAGACTTGCCGTGTCCATCACAATCGATAAATCCTGGTGCAAGATTTTTGCATCCGAGCGCTCCAACCAGTCGAGCACCAGCATCAATCGACATAAACGGGCACGGGGGGAGGATGCTCGAGAACACTACCTCCCCTATATAAGTTATTTGTCCGATTCTCAAGCAGCCGAAGTCTGGTCATCGAATCGGGTCAAAGACCACAACTTCCGACTTTACCCACAATGCAAGTCATCGAATCGAACATCGGCCCCCGAGTCGGACTCCATGCGTATGTCAGGTCATCGGACCCAAATTCCGCCTTCCTGCGCATGGCGGGCCATCAATATCAACTCGGTCATCGGACCCAAACTCCGCCTTTTTGCGTATGGCACGCCTTCAAATCGGTCATCGGACCCAAATTCCGCCTTCCTGTGCATGGCGGGCCATCAACATCAACTCGGTCATCGGACCCAAATTCCGCCTTTCTGCGCATGGCACGCCATCAACTCGGTCATCGGACCCAAATTCCGCCTTCCTGCGCATGGCAGGTCATCGGACACAAATTCAGACCTCGCCAATATGCCTACGTATCGAATCGGTCATCGGACCCAACTTCCGACTTCATCCATACTGTAGGGTCTTTGAGGTTGGCGCGGTGCGCTCAACCCAGGGAGTCGACCCATCGAAGCATACACCTCCCCTATATAAGCTATTTGTCCGATTCCCACACCTGTGTAGTTTGCACCTCTGACCAGGACATCGACCCCAACTTCCGAACTCGACTGCAACGACGGCACCAGCGCCTTGGTGCGCACCTTGCGACGCACAGTCCCAACATTCGCCTTCCTGCACATGGCAGGTCATCGGACCCAAATTCCGACCTCGCGAGTATGCCTACATATCGAATCGGTCATCGGACCCAACTTCCGACTTCATCCATACCGTAGGGTCTTTGAGGTTGGCGCGGTGCGCTCAACCCGGGGAGTCGACCCAACGAAGCATACACCTCCCCTATATAAGCTATTTGTCCGATTCCCACACCTGTGTAGTTTGCACCTCCGATCAAGACATCGACCCCAACTTCCGAACTCGCCTCCAACGACCGAACCAGCGCCTTGGTGCGCACCTTGCAACGCACAGTGCCAACATTCGCCTTCCTGCACGTGGCAGGTCATCGGACCCAAATTCCGACCTCGCGAGTATGCCTACATATCGAATCGGTCATCGGACCCAACTTCCGACTTCATCCATACCGTAGGGTCTTTGAGGTTGGCGCGGTGCGCTCAACCCGGGGAGTCGACCCAACGAAGCATACACCTCCCCTATATAAGCTATTTGTCCGATTCCCACACCTGTGTAGCTTGCACCTCCGATCAGGACATCGACCCCAACTTCCGAACTCGACTAAAAAGACCGCACCAGCGCCTTGGTGTGCACCTTGCAACGCACAGTGTCAACATTCGCCTTCCTGCACATGGCAGGTCATCGGACCCAAATTCCGACCTCATGAGCATACCTACTAATCGAATCGGTCATCGGACCCAACTTCCGACTTCATCCATACCGTAGGGTCTTTGAGGTTGGCGCGGTGCGCTCAACCTGGGGAGTCGACCCATCGAAGCATACACCTCCCCTATATAAGCTATTTGTCCGATTCCGACACCTGTGTAGTTTGCACCTCCGCTCAGGACATCGACCCCAACTTCCGAACTCGCCTGCAACGACCGAACCAGCGCCTTGGTGCGCACCAAAAGTGCGCACTTTTGGAGGGCACTTTTCTGCGCTCCAAAGGTGCGCACTTTTGGAGGGCACTTTTTGGAGGGCACTTTTCTGCGCTCCAAAGGTGCGCACTTTTGGAGGGCACTTTTTGGAGGGCACTTTTCTGCGCTCCAAAGGTGCGCACTTTTGGAGGGCACTTTTTGGAGGGCACTTTTCTGCGCTCCAAAGGTGCGCACTTTTGGAGGGCACTTTTTGGAGGGCACTTTTCTGCGCTCCAAAGGTGCGCACTTTTGGAGGGCACTTTTTGGAGGGCACTTTTCTGCGCTCCAAAGGTGCGCACTTTTGGAGGGCACTTTTTGGAGGGCACTTTTCTGCGCTCCAAAGGTGCGCACTTTTGGAGGGCACTTTTTGGAGGGCACTTTTCTGCGCTCCAAAGGTGCGCACTTTTGGAGGGCACTTTTTGGAGGGCACTTTTCTGCGCTCCAAAGGTGCGCACTTTTGGAGGGCACTTTTTGGAGGGCACTTTTCTGCGCTCCAAAGGTGCGCACTTTTGGAGGGCACTTTTTGGAGGGCACTTTTCTGCGCTCCAAAGGTGCGCACTTTTGGAGGGCACTTTTGTGCACTCCAAAGGTGCGCACTTTTGGAGGGCACTTTTCCTGTGCTCCAAAGGTGCACACCTAGGTGAGCACCTTCGACCACACCTTGTAGCACACCAAACTCTGACTTTCGACTTCATCCGCAATGCAGGGTCTTTGAGGTTGGCGCAATGCGCACAACCAGGGGAGTCGACCCATCAAACCCAACACCTCCCCTATATAAGCTATTTGTCTGATTCTCATACATGCGTAGCCTGCAGGAGCAATTAGGACATCGACCCCAACTTTCGGCTTCTAAACGAAAACAAGGTCTTTGAGGTTGGTGTAATGCGAACAACTAGGGGAGTCAACCCATCAAACCCAACACCTCCCCTATATAAGCTATTTGTCTGATTCTCATACATGTGTAGTCTACAGGAGCAATTAGGACATCGACCCCAACTTTTGACTTCTTAACGAAAACAAGGTCTTTGAGGTTGACGTAATGCGCACAACCAGGGGAGTCGACCCATCAAACCCAACACCTCCCCTATATAAGCTATTTGTCCGATTCTCATACATGTGTAGCCTGCAGGAGCCATTAGGACATTGACCCCAACTTTTGACTTCTTAACGAAAACAAGGTCTTTGAGGTTGGCGTAATGCGCACAACCAAGGGAGTTGACCCATCAAACCCAACACCTCCCCTATATAAGCTATTTGTCTGATTCTCATACATGTGTAGCCTGCAACAACGATTAGGACATCCACCCCAACTTCTGAATTCGTCTGCGTTGACCGCACCAAAGGTGCACGCCTTGGTGCTCACCAAAATCCGACTTCCGACTTCTTCTGCTATGCGGGGTCTTTGAGGTTGGCGCAGTGCGCACAACCAGGGGAGTCAACCCACCGAATGCAACACCTCCCCTATATAAGCTATTTGTCTGATTCTCATACATGCGTAGACTGCAGCAATGATTAGGACATCCACCCCAACTTTTGACTTCTTAAACAAGACAGGGTCTTTGAAGTTGGTGCAGTGCACACAACCAGGGGAGTCGACCCATCAAACGCAACACCTCCCCTATATAAAGCTATTTGTCCGATTCTCATACGTGTAGTCTGCAGCAGCGATTAGGACATCGACCCCAACTTCCGAATTCGTTTGCATTGACCGCACCAAAGGTGCACGCCTTGGTGTGCACCCTGGAGTGCACTTTGGTGCTCACCTCGGTGCACACTTTGGTGTGCACCTCGGTGTGCACCAAAGGTGCGCACCTTGGAGCGCACCAAAGGTGTACACTTTGGAGCGCACCACATAGGGTCTTTGAGAGGTTGGCGCAGTGCGCACACCAAGGTGGGTGTTGAGGTGCGTGCCGAGGTGGGTGGGTGCTAGGGTGCGCTCCATGGTGGGTGCCAGGGTGGGTGCGTGCTAGGGTGGATTCCAAAGAGGGTCATAGGGTGGGTGCCAAGGTGGGTTGGTGATATAGTGGGTTCAAAGGTGGGTACTAGGGTGGGTTCCAAGGTGGGTCACAAGTTGGGTGCCAGGATGCGTGGGTGTTAGGTTGGGTGCCAAGGTGGGCTCCTGCGTGGGTGGGTGCTAGGGTGGGTTTCAAGGTGGACGCGAGGGCGGGTGCCAAGGTGGGTAACAAGTTGGGTGTTAGGATGGGTGAGTGCTAGAGTGGGTGCCAAGGTGGGTGGGTGCTAAGGTGGATGCCAAGGTGGTTCACAGGGTGGGTGGGTTCTAGGGTGAGTTCCAAGGTGGGTCACAGGTTCAGTGCTAGGGTGGGTGTCAAGGCGGGTGTCGAGGTGCCTGGGTGCTAGGGTGTGGATGCCAATGTGGGTCATAGGGTGGGTACTAGGGTGGGCTGCAATGTGGGTGCCAAGGTGGGTAACATGCTCGGTGGGTTCTAAATTGGGTGCCAGGGTGGGTGTGCACCCACCTTGCCCGAGGTGGGTGCCAAGGTGCCAGTGTGGGTGGGTGCTAAGGTGGATGCCAAGGTGGGTGAGAAGGTGGGTGATAGGTTGAGTGGTAGGATGGGTGGGTGCCAAGATGGGTCACAGGGTGGGTGCAAGGGTGGGTAGGTGCTAGGGTTGGTGTCAGGGTGGGTGGGTGCTAGGTTGGGTTCCAAGGTGGGTGCGAGGGTGAGTGTCAAGGTGGGTCACAGGTTAGGTGCTAGGATGGGTGAGTGCTAGGGTGCAAAGGTGCCAGGGTGGGTGCTAGGATGGGTCGATGCTAGGGTGAGTGGCAAGGTGGGTCCACAAGTGTCAAGGTGGGTGCCGAGGTGGGTGCCAAGTCGGCGACTGCTATGGTGGATGCCAAGGTGGGTCACGGGGTGGGTGCCAAGTTGCTAGGTTGGGTTCCAAGGTGGGTGCCAACGTGGGTGCTAGGGTGCGTGGGTTAAAGGGTGTGTCACAACGTGGGTGCCAGGATGGGTGCGCACCCACACTGGCCAAGACGGGTGCGGGTGCAAGGTTGGGTTCCAAGCCCGGTCACAGGCTGGGTGCTAGGATGGGTGGGTGCCAAGGTGGGCACCAGGGTGGGTGCACCCACCCTGGCCAAGGTGGGTCACGGGGTGGGTCCTAGGGTGGGTAACGGGGTGGGTACTAAAGTGCGTGCCAAGGTGGGTCATAGGGTGGGTGCCAAGGTGGGCACCAGGGTGGGTGTGCACCAACCCTAGCCAGGGTAGGTCACGGGGTGGTTGTCGGGGTGGGCGTCAAGGAGCCAAGGTGGGTGGCAAGTAGCCAAGTTGCGTGCCAAGGTGGGTGTCAGGGTGGGTGCCAAGGATCCAAGGTGGGTGCCAAGGAACCAAGGTGGGTGTCTGGGTGGGTGCCGAGGTGGGAGCCAGGGTGGGTCCCAAGGTGAGTGCAAAGGTGGGTGCCAGGGTCAAGGTGAGTGCCAATGTGGGTTCCAAGGTGCCAGGGTCAGGGTGAGTGCCAATGTGGGTTCAAAGGTGCTAAGTTGGGTGCGAGGTTGGGTGCGAGGGTGGGTGGGTGCCAAGGTGTGCTAGGTGGAAGCCCGGGTGGGTCGGCATCCCATGGGTGTCGAGTTGGGTGCCTGATGGGTGCTTCTTGTCAAGTTTTAGTCGTCGGGACTCATTTCGAGCCTTAGAGGTCGTTTCTTGTCCGGTTGCCCTGTCTTCGACCTGGGAACCCAATTTTGGTCCTCGGGTCCCATTTTTTTTTGTCTCGCATCCCACTTTTGGCCTGTGGCCTTTTCGGGGTCGATTCTCGTTTTGGGCATCAGAGCATGTTTCTTCTCCTAAAACCCAATATTTGTTTATTAAGTCTCGGAACACATTTTTGTTCTCGTGGACCCATCATGGGTCTTGGAACGCATTTGTGGTCCTTGGGTCCCATTTTGCATCCCGAAACTTGTGTTTTGGTGCTTGATCCCTATTTTGGGTGCCCACCTTGCACCAAGTGCGCACCCGGGGCAAACCGAGCGCCTTGGTGCACCGGGGCAAGATCGAGCGTGCACCCGAGGCGCCCCGAACATGCACCAAGGTGCACTCGGCCCACATGTGAGCGCAGGTCGTTGCGCCCGAGGTGGTGTGTGGGCACCGCGTTGCAGACGGGACACTGCACGCACACGACGCCCCCTCCAGGTGCACGCACGTAGGCCGGGCCGGGTGCACACCCGACGCCCTAGCAAGGTGCGCGCACCCGGGCAGGGCTCACACTTGGCGAACGGGGCGCACTTCGCGAGGGAGGGTGTGCACCTCGACGGGGGTGGGTGGCCGGGGTGGATTCGCACGTGGGTCGCGGTTTGCTAAGTACACACTGCGACAAGCTCATAACGGGTGCGATCATACCAGCATTAGTGCACCGGATCCCATCAGAACTCCGCAGTTAAGCGCGCTTGGGCCGGAGTAGTACTGGGATGGGTGACCTCCCGGGAAGTCCCGGTGTTGCACCCTTTTTTAGTTTTTCGCCGGGCGTCGCAATGCTATTTGAATAAACCTTTTGCCCGTTTGCGTTCTCGTCGGGGCCGGGCCGGGCCGGGGTGCGCTGCCCGCACTACCGCGCGCGCGGGGGGCGACACCGAGCGCGCACCCGAGGCACCCCGAGCACACAGGCCACGGTGCAACCCGGGCGTTGTGCGCGCACCCCGGTGCGCCCGAGGTGCTGCGCGCGCACCCAGGTGAAATCGGTGTGCACCTCGGCCAGTGCGCGCTCGGTCGAGTCGCGCACGTTGGCCAAGGTGCACGGTGATGTTTCTTACTCTAAGGTTCCGCACCAGACGCCCGGGACAGGTGAGCGAAGCTGGGCGGGGCCGGGTGCGCGGCCGGGGCAGGTGCACGCAGCTGGAGAGAGCTTTGGAGCACACTTCGGAGCGCACCAATGATGCGCTCCATTCAAAAGTTTCCTGAAAAGGCAAAAAAAGTTGAGATTATAGAATTTCCCACTTGAGAGATTGTAAAAAAAAAAAATTTAAAATGAAGGAAACGCGGGTGCCAAGGTGTGCGCAGCCCAGCCAAGGTGTGCGCACCAAGGCGCCCACCCTGGCGAAGGTGCACGCAAGGTGCGCACCCGAGGCAAACCGGACAATTAACCCAACTTTCGACTTCGCGCGCACCTTGGAGCGCACTTCGGAGCGCTCCTTGGTGCGCACCAATCTTGGGCACCTCGGAGTGCACCATGGCGCCCACCAAGGTGCGCACCCGGGGCAAACCGAGCTCCGACTTCGTGCGCACCTTGGAGCGCACGAAAGGTGCGCACCATGGCGCCCACCAAGGTGCGCAGCCCAGCCAAGGCGTGCGCATCAAGGTGCGCACCCTGGCGAAGGTGCGCACCCGGGGCAAACCGAGCTCCGACTTCGTGCGCACCTTGGAGCGCACAAAAGGTGCGCAACCCAGCCAAGGTGTGCGCACCCCGGTCAAACCGAGCTCCGAATCGTGCGCACCAGAGGTGCACGCCATCGTGCGCACCTTGGAGCACACTTCGGAGCCCTCCTTGGTGCGCGCCGATGTTGCGCACCTCGGAGCGCACCCGGGGAAAACAATGCAATTAACCCGACTTTCGACTTCGTGGGCACCTCGGAGCGCTCTCGGGTTCGCACCTCGGAGCACACCGAGGTGCGCACCTTTGATGCGCTGCCTTCACCAATTTCCAGAAAAGGCAAGAAAACATTGAGAAGGTGTGCGCACCGAGGTGCCCACCCTGGCGAAGGTGCACGCGAGGTGCGCACCCGGGGCAAACCGGGCTCCGACTTCGTGCACGCCGCACCTTGGAGCACACTTCGGAGCGCTCCTTGGTGCGCACCAGGGCGCGCAACCCAGCCGAGGTGCCCACCCCGGCGAAGGTGCACGCGAGGTGCGCACCCGGGGCAAACCGGGCTCCGACTTCGTGCACGCCATGGTGCCCACCGCGGCGAAGGTGCACGCGAGGTGCGCACCCGGGGCAAACCGGGCTCCGACTTCGTGCACGCCGCACCTTGGAGCACACTTCGGAGCGCTCCTTGGTGCGCACCATGGTGCCCACCAGGGCGCGCAACCCCGCCGAAGGTGCACGCGAGGTGCGCACCCGGGGCAAACCGGGCTCCGACTTCGTGCACGCCGCACCTTGGAGCACACTTCGGAGCGCTCCTTGGTGCGCACCATGGTGCCCACCAGGGCGCGCAACCCCGCCGAAGGTGCACGCGAGGTGCGCACCCGGGGCAAACCGGGCTCCGACTTCGTGCACGCCATGGTGCGCACCGCGGCGAAGGTGCGCACCCGGGGCAAACCGGGCTCCGACTTCGTGCACGCCGCACCTTGGAGCACACTTCGGAGCGCTCCTTGGTGCGCACCAGGGCGCGCAACCCAGCCGAGGTGCCCACCCCGGCGAAGGTGCACGCGAGGTGCGTACCCGGGGCAAACCGGGCTCCGACTTCGTGCACGCCGCACCTTGGAGCACACTTCGGAGCGCTCCTTGGTGCGCACCATGGTGCCCACCAGGCCGCGCAACCCAGCCAAGGTGTGCGCACCAAGGTGCACGCGAGGTGCGCACCCGGGGCAAACCGGGGTCCGACTTCGTGCACGCCGCACCTTGGAGCACACATCGGGGCGCTCCCGGGTTCGCACCGGCGTTGCGCACCGTGGTGGGCACCTCGGAGCACACCAAGGTGGGCAGCGAGGTGCGCACCTTTGATGCGATGCCTTCACTAATTTCCATAAAAGGCAAAAAAAAAACGAGATTTTAAAATTTCCGTTTTGAAAGATAGTGAGAAAAAGGGAATGCTGGTGCCATCTTGAGCCCGCCCTGGTGCGCAGCCCAGCCAAGGTGTGCGCACCAAGGTGCCCACCCTGGCGAAGGTGCGCGCCCGGGCAATTAATCCAACTTCCAACTTCGCGCGCGCCAGGGTGGGAGCGCACCCAACAACCGGGCCTGGGAAGAGCCAATGCGAGAAACCCCACCAAACGCTCTGACAAAAAAAGAGGGGGCGCTCCAGTAACCCCGCTTCGGAGCGCACCCTGGGCAAACCCAGCCAAGGTGCCCACCCCGGCCAAGGTGCAGGCGAGGTGCGCACCCGGGGCAAACCGGGCTCCGACAACGTGCACGCCGCACCTTGGAGCACACTTCGTAGCGCTCCCGGGTGCGCACCTCAGAGCACACCAAGGTGGGCAGCGAGGTGCGCACCTTTGATGCGCTGCCTTCACTAATTTCCAGAAAAGGCAAAAAAAAAAGGAGATTTTAAAATTTCCGTTTTGAAAGATAGTGAAAAAAACGGAACGCGCGTGCCATCTTGAGCCCGCCCTGGTGCGCAGCCCAGGTAAGGTGCCCACCCTGGCAAAGGTGCGCACCCGGGCAATTAACCCTACTTCCGACTTCGTGCGCGCCAGGGTGGCAACCGGGCCTCGGAAGAGCCAATGCGAGAAACCCCACCAAACGCTCCGACAAAAAAAGAGGCGGCGCTCCAATAACCCCGCTTCGGAGCGCAGCCGGGGCAAACCCAGCCAAGGTGCCCACCCCGACGAAGGTGCACGCGAGGTGCGCACCCGGGGCAAACCGGGCTCCGACAACGTGCACGCAGCACCTTGGAGCACACTTCGAAGCACTCCCGGGTGCCCACCGGCGTTGCGCACCGTGGTGGGCAGCGAGGTGCGCACCTTTGATGCGCTGCCTTCACTAATTTCCAGAAAAAGGCAAAAAAAAATGAGATTTTAAAATTTCCGTTTTGAAAGATAGTGAAAAAAAAGGAACGCGGGTGCCATCTTGAGCCCGCCCTGGTGCGCAGCCCAGGCAAGGCATGCGCACCAAGGTGCCCACCCGAGGTGCACACCCGGGGCAAACCGGGCTCCGACTTCGTGCAGGCCGCACCTTGGAGCACACTTCGGAGCGCTCCTTGGTGCGCACCATGGTGCCCACCAGGGCGCGCAACCCAGCCAAGGTCTGCACACCAAGGTGCCCACCCCGGCGAAGGTGCACGCGAGGTGCGCACCCGGGGCAAACCGGGCTCCGACTTCGTGCACGCCATGGTGCCCACCGCGGCGAAGGTGCACGCGAGGTGCGCACCCGGGGCAAACCGGGCTCCGACTTCGTGCACGCCGCACCTTGGAGCACACTTCGGAGCGCTCCTTGGTGCGCACCATGGTGCCCACCAGGGCGCGCAACCCAGCCAAGGTGTGCGCACCAAGGTGCACGCGAGGTGCGCACCCGGGGCAAACCGGGGTCCGACTTCGTGCACGCCGCACCTTGGAGCACACATCGGAGCGCTCCCAGGTTCGCACCAGCGTTGCGCACCTTTGATGCGCTGCCTTCACTAATTTCCAGAAAAGGCAAAAAAAAACGAGATTTTAAAATTTCCGTTCTGAAAGATAGTGAAAAAAACGGAACGCGGGTGCCATCTTGAGCCCTTCCTGGTGCGCAGCCCAGGCAAGTTGTGCGCACCAAGGTGCCCACCCTGGCGGAGGTGCGCGCCCGGGGCAATCCGGGCTCCGACTTCGTGCACTGCATGGTGCCCACCAAGGCGCGCAACCCAGCCAAGGTGCCCACCGCAGCGAAGGTGCACGCGAGGTGCGCACCCGAGGTGCACACCCGGGGCAAACCGGGCTCCGACTTCGTGCACGCCGCACCTTGGAGCACACTTCAGAGCGCTCCTTGGTGCGCACCAGGGCGCGCAACCCAGCCGAGGTGCCCACCCCGGCGAAGGTGCACGCGAGGTGCGCACCCGGGGCAAACCGGGCTCCGACTTCGTGCACGCCATGGTGCCCACCGCGGCGAAGGTGCGCACCCGGGGCAAACCGGGCTCCGACTTCGTGCACGCCGCACCTTGGAGCACACTTCGGAGCGCTCCTTGGTGCGCACCATGGTGCCCACCAGGCCGCGCAACCCAGCCAAGGTGTGCGCACCAAGGTGCACGCGAGGTGCGCACCCGGGGCAAACCGGGGTCCGACTTCGTGCACGCCGCACCTTGGAGCACACATCGGGGCGCTCCCGGGTTCGCACCGGCGTTGCGCACCGTGGTGGGCACCTCGGAGCACACCAAGGTGGGCAGCGAGGTGCGCACCTTTGATGCGATGCCTTCACTAATTTCCATAAAAGGCAAAAAAAAAACGAGATTTTAAAATTTCCGTTTTGAAAGATAGTGAGAAAAAGGGAATGCTGGTGCCATCTTGAGCCCGCCCTGGTGCGCAGCCCAGCCAAGGTTTGCGCACCAAGGTGCCCACCCTGGCGAAGGTGCGCGCCCGGGCAATTAACCCAACTTCCAACTTCGCGCGCGCCAGGGTGGGAGCGCACCCAACAACCGGGCCTGGGAAGAGCCAATGCGAGAAACCCCACCAAACTCTCTGACAAAAAAAGAGGGGGCGCTCCAGTAACCCCGCTTCGGAGCGCACCCTGGGCAAACCCAGCCAAGGTGCCCACCCCGGCCAAGGTGCAGGCGAGGTGCGCACCCGGGGCAAACCGGGCTCCGACAACGTGCACGCCGCACCTTGGAGCACACTTCGTAGCGCTCCCGGGTGCGCACCTCAGAGCACACCAAGGTGGGCAGCGAGGTGCGCACCTTTGATGCGCTGCCTTCACTAATTTCCAGAAAAGGCAAAAAAAAAAGGAGATTTTAAAATTTCCGTTTTGAAAGATAGTGAAAAAAACGGAACGCGCGTGCCATCTTGAGCCCGCCCTGGTGCGCAGCCCAGGTAAGGTGCCACCCTGGCAAAGGTGCGCACCCGGGCAATTAACCCTACTTCCGACTTCGTGCGCGCCAGGGTGGCAACCGGGCCTCGGAAGAGCCAATGCGAGAAACCCCACCAAACGCTCCGACAAAAAAAGAGGCGGCGCTCCAATAACCCCGCTTCGGAGCGCAGCCGGGGCAAACCAAGCCAAGGTGCCCACCCCGACGAAGGTGCACGCGAGGTGCGCACCCGGGGCAAACCGGGCTCCGACAACGTGCACGCAGCACCTTGGAGCACACTTCGAAGCACTCCCGGGTGCCCACCGGCGTTGCGCACCGTGGTGGGCAGCGAGGTGCGCACCTTTGATGCGCTGCCTTCACTAATTTCCAGAAAAAGGCAAAAAAAAATGAGATTTTAAAATTTCCGTTTTGAAAGATAGTGAAAAAAAAGGAACGCGGGTGCCATCTTGAGCCCGCCCTGGTGCGCAGCCCAGGCAAGGCATGCGCACCAAGGTGCCCACCCGAGGTGCACACCCGGGGCAAACCGGGCTCCGACTTCGTGCAGGCCGCACCTTGGAGCACACTTCGGAGCGCTCCTTGGTGCGCACCATGGTGCCCACCAGGGCGCACCCGAGGCAAACCGGGCTCCGACTTCGTGCACGCCGCACCTTGGAGCACACATCGGAGCGCTCCCAGGTTCGCACCAGCGTTGCGCACCTTTGATGCGCTGCCTTCACTAATTTCCAGAAAAGGCAAAAAAAAACGATATTTTAAAATTTCCGTTCTGAAAGATAGTGAAAAAAACGGAACGCGGGTGCCATCTTGAGCCCTTCCTGATGCGCAGCCCAGGCAAGTTGTGCGCACCAAGGTGCCCACCCTGGCGGAGGTGCGCGCCCGGGGCAAACCGGGCTCCGACTTCGTGCACTGCATGGTGCCCACCAAGGCGCGCAACCCAGCCAAGGTGCCCACCGCAGCGAAGGTGCACGCGAGGTGCGCACCCGAGGTGCACACCCGGGGCAAACCGGGCTCCGACTTCGTGCACGCCGCACCTTGGAGCACACTTCAGAGCGCTCCTTGGTACGCACCAGGGCGCGCAACCCAGCCAAGGTGCTCACCCCGGCGAAGGTGCACGCGAGGTGCGCACCCGGGGCAAACCGGGCTCGGACTTCGTGCACGCCGCACCTTGGAGCACACATCGGAGCGCTCCCGGGTTCGCACCAGCATTGCGCACCTTTGATGCGCTGCCTTCACTAATTTCCAGAAAAGGCAAAAAAAAGAAAAAAATGAGATTTTAAAATTTCCGTTTTGAAAGATAGTGAAAAAAACGGAACGCGGGTGCCATCTTGAGCCCGCCCTGGTGTGCAGCCCAGGCAAGTTGTGCGCACCAAGGCACCCACCCTGGCCAAGGTGGGTCACGGGGTGGGTCCTAGGGTGGGTAACGGGGTGGGTACTAAGGTGCGTGCCAAGGTGGGTCATAGGGTGGGTGCCAAGGTGGGCACCAGGGTGGGTGTGCACCAACCCTAGCCAGGGTAGGTCACGGGGTGGTTGTCGGGGTGGGCGTCAAGGAGCCAAGGTGGGTGGCAAGTAGCCAAGTTGCGTGCCAAGGTGGGTGTCGGGGTGGGTGCCAAGGATCCAAGGTGGGTGCCAAGGAACCAAGGTGGGTGTCTGGGTGGGTGCCGAGGTGGGAGCCAGGGTGGGTCCCAAGGTGAGTGCAAAGGTGGGTGCCAGGGTCAAGGTGAGTGCCAATGTGGGTTCCAAGGTGCCAGGGTCAGGGTGAGTGCCAATGTGGGTTCAAAGGTGCTAAGTTGGGTGCGAGGTTGGGTGCGAGGGTGGGTGGGTGCCAAGGTGTGCTAGGTGGAAGCCCGGGTGGGTCGGCATCCCATGGGTGTCGAGTTGGGTGCCTGATGGGTGCTTCTTGTCAAGTTTTAGTCGTCGGGACTCATTTCGAGCCTTAGAGGTCGTTTCTTGTCCGGTTGCCCTGTCTTCGACCTGGGAACCCAATTTTGGTCCTCGGGTCCCATTTTTTTTTGTCTCGCATCCCACTTTTGGCCTGTGGCCTTTTCGGGGTCGATTCTCGTTTTGGGCATCAGAGCATGTTTCTTCTCCTAAAACCCAATATTTGTTTATTAAGTCTCGGAACACATTTTTGTTCTCGTGGACCCATCATGGGTCTTGGAACGCATTTGTGGTCCTTGGGTCCCATTTTGCATCCCGAAACTTGTGTTTTGGTGCTTGATCCCTATTTTGGGTGCCCACCTTGCACCAAGTGCGCACCCGGGGCAAACCGAGCGCCTTGGTGCACCGGGGCAAGATCGAGCGTGCACCCGAGGCGCCCCGAACATGCACCAAGGTGCACTCGGCCCACATGTGAGCGCAGGTCGTTGCGCCCGAGGTGGTGTGTGGGCACCGCGTTGCAGACGGGACACTGCACGCACACGACGCCCCCTACAGGTGCACGCACGTAGGCCGGGCCGGGTGCACACCCGACGCCCTAGCAAGGTGCGCGCACCCGGGCAGGGCTCACACTTGGCGAACGGGGCGCACTTCGCGAGGGAGGGTGTGCACCTCGACGGGGGTGGGTGGCCGGGGTGGATTCGCACGTGGGTCGCGGTTTGCTAAGTACACACTGCGACAAGCTCATAACGGGTGCGATCATACCAGCGTTAGTGCACCGGATCCCATCAGAACTCCGCAGTTAAGCGCGCTTGGGCCGGAGTAGTACTGGGATGGGTGACCTCCCGGGAAGTCCCGGTGTTGCACCCTTTTTTAGTTTTTCGCCGGGCATCGCAATGCTATTTGAATAAACCTTTTGCCCGTTTGCGTTCTCGTCGGGGCCGGGCCGGGCCGGGGTGCGCTGCCCGCACTACCGCGCGCGCGGGGGGCGACACCGAGCGCGCACCCGAGGCGCCCCGAGCACACAGGCCACGGTGCAACCCGGGCGTTGTGCGCGCACCCCGGTGCGCCCGAGGTGCTGCGCGCGCACCCAGGTGAAATCGGTGTGCACCTCGGCCAGTGCGCGCTCGGTCGAGTCGCGCACGTTGGCCAAGGTGCACGGTGATGTTTCTTACTCTAAGGTTCCGCACCAGACGCCCGGGACAGGTGAGCGAAGCTGGGCGGGGCCGGGTGCGCGGCCGGGGCAGGTGCACGCAGCTGGAGAGAGCTTTGGAGCACACTTCGGAGCGCACCAATGATGCGCTCCATTCAAAAGTTTCCTGAAAAGGCAAAAAAAGTTGAGATTATAGAATTTCCCACTTGAGAGATTGTAAAAAAAAAAAATTTAAAATGAAGGAAACGCGGGTGCCAAGGTGTGCGCAGCCCAGCCAAGGTGTGCGCACCAAGGCGCCCACCCTGGCGAAGGTGCACGCAAGGTGCGCACCCGAGGCAAACCGGACAATTAACCCAACTTTCGACTTCGCGCGCACCTTGGAGCGCACTTCGGAGCGCTCCTTGGTGCGCACCAATCTTGGGCACCTCGGAGTGCACCATGGCGCCCACCAAGGTGCGCACCCGGGGCAAACCGAGCTCCGACTTCGTGCGCACCTTGGAGCGCACGAAAGGTGCGCACCATGGCGCCCACCAAGGTGCGCAGCCCAGCCAAGGCGTGCGCATCAAGGTGCGCACCCTGGCGAAGGTGCGCACCCGGGGCAAACCGAGCTCCGACTTCGTGCGCACCTTGGAGCGCACAAAAGGTGCGCAACCCAGCCAAGGTGTGCGCACCCCGGTCAAACCGAGCTCCGAATCGTGCGCACCAGAGGTGCACGCCATCGTGCGCACCTTGGAGCACACTTCGGAGCCCTCCTTGGTGCGCGCCGATGTTGCGCACCTCGGAGCGCACCCGGGGAAAACAATGCAATTAACCCGACTTTCGACTTCGTGGGCACCTCGGAGCGCTCTCGGGTTCGCACCTCGGAGCACACCGAGGTGCGCACCTTTGATGCGCTGCCTTCACCAATTTCCAGAAAAGGCAAGAAAACATTGAGAAGGTGTGCGCACCGAGGTGCCCACCCTGGCGAAGGTGCACGCGAGGTGCGCACCCGGGGCAAACCGGGCTCCGACTTCGTGCACGCCGCACCTTGGAGCACACTTCGGAGCGCTCCTTGGTGCGCACCAGGGCGCGCAACCCAGCCGAGGTGCCCACCCCGGCGAAGGTGCACGCGAGGTGCGCACCCGGGGCAAACCGGGCTCCGACTTCGTGCACGCCATGGTGCCCACCGCGGCGAAGGTGCACGCGAGGTGCGCACCCGGGGCAAACCGGGCTCCGACTTCGTGCACGCCGCACCTTGGAGCACACTTCGGAGCGCTCCTTGGTGCGCACCATGGTGCCCACCAGGGCGCGCAACCCCGCCGAAGGTGCACGCGAGGTGCGCACCCGGGGCAAACCGGGCTCCGACTTCGTGCACGCCGCACCTTGGAGCACACTTCGGAGCGCTCCTTGGTGCGCACCATGGTGCCCACCAGGGCGCGCAACCCCGCCGAAGGTGCACGCGAGGTGCGCACCCGGGGCAAACCGGGCTCCGACTTCGTGCACGCCGCACCTTGGAGCACACTTCGGAGCGCTCCTTGGTGCGCACCAGGGCGCGCAACCCAGCCGAGGTGCCCACCCCGGCGAAGGTGCACGCGAGGTGCGTACCCGGGGCAAACCGGGCTCCGACTTCGTGCACGCCGCACCTTGGAGCACACTTCGGAGCGCTCCTTGGTGCGCACCATGGTGCCCACCAGGCCGCGCAACCCAGCCAAGGTGTGCGCACCAAGGTGCACGCGAGGTGCGCACCCGGGGCAAACCGGGGTCCGACTTCGTGCACGCCGCACCTTGGAGCACACATCGGGGCGCTCCCGGGTTCGCACCGGCGTTGCGCACCGTGGTGGGCACCTCGGAGCACACCAAGGTGGGCAGCGAGGTGCGCACCTTTGATGCGATGCCTTCACTAATTTCCATAAAAGGCAAAAAAAAAACGAGATTTTAAAATTTCCGTTTTGAAAGATAGTGAGAAAAAGGGAATGCTGGTGCCATCTTGAGCCCGCCCTGGTGCGCAGCCCAGCCAAGGTGTGCGCACCAAGGTGCCCACCCTGGCGAAGGTGCGCGCCCGGGCAATTAACCCAACTTCCAACTTCGCGCGCGCCAGGGTGGGAGCGCACCCAACAACCGGGCCTGGGAAGAGCCAATGCGAGAAACCCCACCAAACGCTCTGACAAAAAAAGAGGGGGCGCTCCAGTAACCCCGCTTCGGAGCGCACCCTGGGCAAACCCAGCCAAGGTGCCCACCCCGGCCAAGGTGCAGGCGAGGTGCGCACCCGGGGCAAACCGGGCTCCGACAACGTGCACGCCGCACCTTGGAGCACACTTCGTAGCGCTCCCGGGTGCGCACCTCAGAGCACACCAAGGTGGGCAGCGAGGTGCGCACCTTTGATGCGCTGCCTTCACTAATTTCCAGAAAAGGCAAAAAAAAAAGGAGATTTTAAAATTTCCGTTTTGAAAGATAGTGAAAAAAACGGAACGCGCGTGCCATCTTGAGCCCGCCCTGGTGCGCAGCCCAGGTAAGGTGCCCACCCTGGCAAAGGTGCGCACCCGGGCAATTAACCCTACTTCCGACTTCGTGCGCGCCAGGGTGGCAACCGGGCCTCGGAAGAGCCAATGCGAGAAACCCCACCAAACGCTCCGACAAAAAAAGAGGCGGCGCTCCAATAACCCCGCTTCGGAGCGCAGCCGGGGCAAACCCAGCCAAGGTGCCCACCCCGACGAAGGTGCACGCGAGGTGCGCACCCGGGGCAAACCGGGCTCCGACAACGTGCACGCAGCACCTTGGAGCACACTTCGAAGCACTCCCGGGTGCCCACCGGCGTTGCGCACCGTGGTGGGCAGCGAGGTGCGCACCTTTGATGCGCTGCCTTCACTAATTTCCAGAAAAAGGCAAAAAAAAATGAGATTTTAAAATTTCCGTTTTGAAAGATAGTGAAAAAAAAGGAACGCGGGTGCCATCTTGAGCCCGCCCTG
>NW_026728837.1:1612500-1635000 GCF_030272615.1 Cryptomeria japonica | reverse complement strand
GAAAGAGTCGCGATGCTCCGCAACCTACGTGCAAAGCGGTCGCACACCGGGTAAGGGAGTGAGAGCCCCAAACATAGCTGGGCGAGGCGCTCACTCCGCTCTTTAATATCTCGTTAATACCGCCAAGGAAATGGCACAAGCACACACACACAAGCATCCTCGGAAGAGGACAGTTCGAGTGACAGGTCAAATCCAAGAGTTCCGAAGACTACCTCCAGGAACAATCGGGAACAAGACCGATTACAAGTCGTCGAGTCTGTTACTGGGCGAACACGAGATGCGCACAGGAAATCGATCAGCCCTCACAATGGCCCAAGGCCAGAGATCGGACTGCTACGATTTACCCCAACAATCATCGTGCCACTCTTCGCAGAGAGGTGATAGACGCCAACGAGCCCGCGCATAGCAATCGAGGTGTAAAAAGGGCGTTGAAGGCAGGAAGCCTGGACGAAAGAGGCTACGAGGTCACCTCGAAGCGGTCTAAGAATCGGGCGCACTTGGGGCGACTACCAGTGCCAACCCCTTATCCCGCGGTGCGTCCGACACACAGAAATTTCCAAGGCGGCCAAGGAGCCTCCCCGCATAGCAATCGGGGTGTGAGGTTACGGATGCAGCATTGATAGCAATCGAGGTGTGAGGCGAAGGATGCAGAAGTGAGAGCCGAGGGATGTAGCAGAGATAGCAATCGGGGTGTGTGATGCAGAAGAGATAGCAATCGAGGTGTGCGGTGGGAAGGGCCCAGCAGCCAGAATGCATGAAGCGACGGATGAAGCAGTGATGACAACCGGGCTGTGAGGAGAGGAGGGATGCAGCCAAGAAAGCAATCAGGGCTCGAGGCAAGGGATGCATCAAGGATAGCAATCATGTTGTGAGGCGAGATTCCAAAGGCTAAACGTGAGAGGCTGCAGGGTCGACTCAGAGAGGTCTATGCATGTGAGAGGCTGAAAGCAAGGTCGACTCGGAGCGGTCTATGCATCGGGCGCGCTTGGGGCGACTACCAGTGCCAACCCCTTATCCCGCGACGCGTCCGACAAAGAGAACGTTCCAAGGCGGCAGAGGAGGTTACCAGCCGAAGGATGCAGTAGCAATAACAGGTATAGTTCCGCGGCGGCCGAGAAGACTCACCGCATAGGAATCGGGATGCGAGGCGAGGGATGCGGCGGGAAGGCCCCGACGGCTAAACGGAAGAGGCTGCAGGGCCGCCTCGGAATGGTCCAAGCATCGGATGCGATTGGGACGACTACCAGTGCCAACCCCTTATCCCGCGATGCGTCCGATACACAGATAGTTCCAAGGCGGCCGAGGAGCCTCACCGCATATCAATCGGGGTGCGAGGCGAGGGATGGGGCGGGAAGGCCCCAACGGCTAGACGGAAGAGGCTTCAGGGCCACCTCGGAATGGTCCAAGCATCGGACGCGCTTGGGGCGACTGCCAGTGCCAACCCCTTATCCCGCGATGCGTCCGATACACAGATGGTTCCAAGGCGGCCGAGGAGCCTCACCGCATAGCAATCGGGGGTGCGAGGCGAGGGATGGGGCGGGAAGGCCCCAACGGCTAGACGGAAGAGGCTTCAGGGCCGCCTAGGAATGGTCCAAGCATCGGACACGCTTGGGGCGACTACCAGTGACAGCCCCCTATCCCGCGATGCGTCCGATACGAAGATGGTTCCAAGGCGGCCGAGGAGCCTCACCGCATAGCAATCGGGGTGCGAGGTGGGGGATGCGGCGAGATGGCCCCAACGGCTAGACGGAAGAGGCCACAGGGCCGCGTCGGAATAGTCCAAGCATCGGACGCGCTTGGGGCGACTACCAGTGACAACCCCTTATCCCGCGATGCGTCCGATACGAAGATAGTTCCAAGGCGGCCGAGGAGCCTCACCGCATAGCAATCGGGGTGCGAGGTGGGGGATGCGGCGAGATGGCCCCAACGGCTAGACGGAAGAGGCTGCAGGGCCGCCTCGGAATAGTCCAAGCATCGGACGCGCTTGGGGCCACTACCAGTGACAACCCCTTATCCCGCGATGCGTCCGATACGAAGATAGTTCCAAGGCGGCCGAAGAGCCTCACCGCATAGCAATCGGGGTGCGAGGTGGGGGATGCGGCGAGATGGCCCCAACGGCTAGACGGAAGAGGCCACAGGGCCGCCTCGGAATAGTCCAAGCATCGGACGCGCTTGGGGCGACTACCAGTGACAACCCCTTATCCCGCGATGCGTCCGATACGAAGATAGTTCCCAGGCGGCCGAGGAGCCTCACCGCATAGCAATCGGGGTGCGAGGCGAGGGATGCGGCGAGATGGCCCCAAAGGCTAGACGGAAGAGGCTGCAGGGCTGCCTCGGAATAGTCCAAGCATCGGACGCGCTTGGGGCGACTACCACTGCCAACCCCTTATCCCGCGATGCGTCCGATACACAGATAGTTCCGAGGCGGCCGAGGAGGTGGGGGATGCAGCGAGATGGCCCCAACGGCTAGACGGAAGAGGCTGCAGGGCCGCCTCGGAATAGTCCAAGCATCGGACGCGCTTGGGGCGACTACCAGTGACAACCCCTTATCCCGCGATGCGTCCGATACACAGATAGTTCCGAGGCGGCCAAGGAGCCTCACCGCATAGCAATCGTGGTGCGAGGTGGGGGATGCGGCGAGATGGTCCCAACGGCTAGACGGAAGAGGCTGCAGGGCCGCCTCGGAATGGTCCAAGCATCGGATGCGCTTGGGGCGACTACCACTGCCAACCCCTTATCCCGCGATGCGTCCGATACACAGATAGTTCCAAGGCGGCCGAGGAGCCTCACAGCATAGCAATCAGGGTGCGAGGCGAGGGATGCGGCGAGAAAGCCCCAACGGCTAGAGGGAAGAGGCTTCAGGTCCGCCTCGGAATGGTCCAAGCATCGGACGCGCTTGGGGCGACTACCAGTGACAACCCCTTATCCCGCGACGCGTCCGATACACAGATAGTTCCAAGGCGGCCGAGGAGCCTCACCGCATAGCAATCGGGGTGCGAGGCGAGGGATGCGGCGAGAAGGACCCAACGGCTACACGGAAGAGGCTTCGGGGCCGCCTCGGAATGGTCCAAGCATCGGACGCGCTTGGGGCGACTACCAGTGACAACCCCTTATCCCGCGACGCGTCCGATACACAGATAGTTCCAAGGCGGCCGAGGAGCCTCACCGCATAGCAATCGGGGTGCGAGGCGAGGGATGCGGCGAGAAGGACCCAACGGCTAGACGGAAGAGGCTTCGGGGCCGCCTCGGAATGGTCCAAGCATCGGACGCGCTTGGGGCGACTACCAGTGACAACCCCTTATCCCGCGACGCGTCCGATACACAGATAGTTCCAAGGCGGCCGAGGAGCCTCACCGCATAGCAATCGGGGTGCGAGGCGAGGGATGCGGCAAGAAGGACCCAACGGCTAGACGGAAGAGGCTTCGGGTCCGCCTCGGAATGGTCCAAGCATCGAACGCGCTTGGGGCGACTACCAGTGACAACCCCTTATCCCGCGACGCGTCCGATACACAGATAGTTCCGAGGCGGCCGAGGAGCCTCACCGCATAGCAATCGGGGTGCGAGGCGAAGGATGCGGCGAGAAGGACCCAACGGCTAGACGGAAGAGGCTTCGGGTCCGCCTCGGAATGGTCCAAGCATCGGACGCGCTTGGGGCGACTACCAGTGACAACCCCTTATCCCGCGACGCGTCCGATACACAGATAGTTCCAAGGCGGCCGAGGAGCCTCACCGCATAGCAATCGGGGTGCGAGGCGAGGGATGCGGCGAGAAGGACCCAACGGCTAGACGGAAGAGGCTTCAGGGCCGCCTCGGAATGGTCCAAGCATCGAACGCGCTTGGGGCGACTACCAGTGACAACCCCTTATCCCGCGACGCGTCCGATACACAGATAGTTCCGAGGCGGCCGAGGAGCCTCACCGCATAGCAATCGGGGTGCGAGGCGAGGGATGCGGCGAGAAGGACCCAACGGCTAGACGGAAGAGGCTTCAGGGCCGCCTCGGAATGGTCCAAGCATCGGACGCGCTTGGGGCGACTACCAGTGACAACCCCTTATCCCGCGACGCGTCCGATACACAGATAGTTCCGAGGCGGCCGAGGAGCCTCACCGCATAGCAATCGGGGTGCGAGGCGAGGGATGCGGCGAGAAGGACCCAACGGCTAGACGGAAGAGGCTTCAGGGCCGCCTCGGAATGGTCCAAGCATCGGACGCGCTTGGGGCGACTACCAATGACAACCCCTTATCCCGCGACGCGTCCGATACACAGATAGTTCCGAGGCGGCCGAGGAGCCTCACCGCATAGCAATCGGGGTGCGAGGCGAGGGATGCGGCGAGAAGGACCCAACGGCTAGACGGAAGAGGCTTCAGGGCCGCCTCGGAATGGTCCAAGCATCGGACGCGCTTGGGGCGACTACCAGTGACAACCCCTTATCCCGCGACGCGTCCGATACACAGATAGTTCCGAGGCGGCCGAGGAGCCTCACCGCATAGCAATCGGGGTGCGAGGCGAGGGATGCGGCGAGAAGGACCCAACGGCTAGACGGAAGAGGCTTCAGGGCCGCCTCGGAATGGTCCAAGCATCGGACGCGCTTGGGGCGACTACCGTTGCCAACCCCTTATCCCGCGATGCGTCTGATACACAGATAGTTCCGAGGCGGCCGAGGAGCCTCACCGCATAGCAATCGGGTTGCGAGGCAGATTATTGGGAAGGGAACCCCCTGGGATGCGGCTCAAGCAGTGCCCAAAGGGACTGGAATGCGGAATCACATCGAGAGACCCAAATGCTATACGAGGGCTCAAATCGAATTATCGATTTGGCCACGACATGGACGCATCGGAACGACTACCTTTGCCGAACCACTCGCAATTGCATCCATACCGAAACCAATAGACATTTCCGTTAGAGCCCTCGCATAGCATTCGGGAATCTCGCATGCCCCTCTAAATCGACCAATGCTGGCGCTCAATGAAAATCCGAGCGCTACCACCGTTCGAGCGCCAGCATTGGTCGAGTTAGAGGGGCACGGGGGAGAATGCTCCAGTCAACACCTCCCCTATATAAGTTATTTGTCCGATTCTCGCACAACCGTAGTCTGCCTCGTCGAATCAAACAACGGTCCCAGATTCCGACTTCCGTTCCGTAGAGACCCAAAAGCTAGATGGAGGCTCGCAAGAAAGAGAGTCGGCGCATAGCAATCGGGTTTCTCGAACGTTTAGGGACCGAGCTCACTTGCGGATAGGGCAAAATCCGCCAAGCAACCCAAAAGCTAGACGGGGGCTCGAATCGAATCGCCTAGGCGGCCACAACAACGACGTGTTGGATCGACTACCAGTGCCAAACCATTCAGCAAGACTAGTCTGTGTCGAGGCCGGATAGAGATTCTCAGAGAGCGCCCGCATAGCATTTAGGAGACCTGCCGCGTCCCTCACACTCGACAAATGGTGGTGCACGTTTATAAATCCGAGCGATCCCAACCCTTTCAAGCACCAACATCGGTCGAGATAGAGGGGCACGGAGGGGGCTGCGTGAGACAACACAGTCCCCTATATAAGTTATTTGTCCGATTCTCACACATCCGAAGAATGGTCATCAAATCGGACAACAGCCCAAACTTCCGACTTCCGTCCCAGAAAGCCCAAGAGCTATCTAAAACGTTCATGGCCGGAACTCGATCGCGGCTATACCAGTCCGCCAAGCAACCCAAAAGCTAGACTGGAGCTCTAGTCGAATCACCTCTGTGGCCATTGCAAGGACGTGTTGGAGCGACTACCATTGCCGAACCATTCCGCAGGTCGAGTCCATACCAAGGCCGCATAGAGATTCACGATGAGCTCCTGCATAGCAATCAGGAGACTTGCCGTGTCCATCACAATCGATAAATCCTGGTGCAAGATTTTTGCATCCGAGCGCTCCAACCAGTCGAGCACCAGCATCAATCGACATAAACGGGCACGGGGGGAGGATGCTCGAGAACACTACCTCCCCTATATAAGTTATTTGTCCGATTCTCAAGCAGCCGAAGTCTGGTCATCGAATCGGGTCAAAGACCACAACTTCCGACTTTACCCACAATGCAAGTCATCGAATCGAACATCGGCCCCCGAGTCGGACTCCATGCGTATGTCAGGTCATCGGACCCAAATTCCGCCTTCCTGCGCATGGCGGGCCATCAATATCAACTCGGTCATCGGACCCAAACTCCGCCTTTTTGCGTATGGCACGCCTTCAAATCGGTCATCGGACCCAAATTCCGCCTTCCTGTGCATGGCGGGCCATCAACATCAACTCGGTCATCGGACCCAAATTCCGCCTTTCTGCGCATGGCACGCCATCAACTCGGTCATCGGACCCAAATTCCGCCTTCCTGCGCATGGCAGGTCATCGGACACAAATTCAGACCTCGCCAATATGCCTACGTATCGAATCGGTCATCGGACCCAACTTCCGACTTCATCCATACTGTAGGGTCTTTGAGGTTGGCGCGGTGCGCTCAACCCAGGGAGTCGACCCATCGAAGCATACACCTCCCCTATATAAGCTATTTGTCCGATTCCCACACCTGTGTAGTTTGCACCTCTGACCAGGACATCGACCCCAACTTCCGAACTCGACTGCAACGACGGCACCAGCGCCTTGGTGCGCACCTTGCGACGCACAGTCCCAACATTCGCCTTCCTGCACATGGCAGGTCATCGGACCCAAATTCCGACCTCGCGAGTATGCCTACATATCGAATCGGTCATCGGACCCAACTTCCGACTTCATCCATACCGTAGGGTCTTTGAGGTTGGCGCGGTGCGCTCAACCCGGGGAGTCGACCCAACGAAGCATACACCTCCCCTATATAAGCTATTTGTCCGATTCCCACACCTGTGTAGTTTGCACCTCCGATCAAGACATCGACCCCAACTTCCGAACTCGCCTCCAACGACCGAACCAGCGCCTTGGTGCGCACCTTGCAACGCACAGTGCCAACATTCGCCTTCCTGCACGTGGCAGGTCATCGGACCCAAATTCCGACCTCGCGAGTATGCCTACATATCGAATCGGTCATCGGACCCAACTTCCGACTTCATCCATACCGTAGGGTCTTTGAGGTTGGCGCGGTGCGCTCAACCCGGGGAGTCGACCCAACGAAGCATACACCTCCCCTATATAAGCTATTTGTCCGATTCCCACACCTGTGTAGCTTGCACCTCCGATCAGGACATCGACCCCAACTTCCGAACTCGACTAAAAAGACCGCACCAGCGCCTTGGTGTGCACCTTGCAACGCACAGTGTCAACATTCGCCTTCCTGCACATGGCAGGTCATCGGACCCAAATTCCGACCTCATGAGCATACCTACTAATCGAATCGGTCATCGGACCCAACTTCCGACTTCATCCATACCGTAGGGTCTTTGAGGTTGGCGCGGTGCGCTCAACCTGGGGAGTCGACCCATCGAAGCATACACCTCCCCTATATAAGCTATTTGTCCGATTCCGACACCTGTGTAGTTTGCACCTCCGCTCAGGTCATCGACCCCAACTTCCGAACTCGCCTGCAACGACCGAACCAGCGCCTTGGTGCGCACCAAAAGTGCGCACTTTTGGAGGGCACTTTTCTGCGCTCCAAAGGTGCGCACTTTTGGAGGGCACTTTTTGGAGGGCACTTTTCTGCGCTCCAAAGGTGCGCACTTTTGGAGGGCACTTTTTGGAGGGCACTTTTCTGCGCTCCAAAGGTGCGCACTTTTGGAGGGCACTTTTTGGAGGGCACTTTTCTGCGCTCCAAAGGTGCGCACTTTTGGAGGGCACTTTTTGGAGGGCACTTTTCTGCGCTCCAAAGGTGCGCACTTTTGGAGGGCACTTTTTGGAGGGCACTTTTCTGCGCTCCAAAGGTGCGCACTTTTGGAGGGCACTTTTTGGAGGGCACTTTTCTGCGCTCCAAAGGTGCGCACTTTTGGAGGGCACTTTTTGGAGGGCACTTTTCTGCGCTCCAAAGGTGCGCACTTTTGGAGGGCACTTTTTGGAGGGCACTTTTCTGCGCTCCAAAGGTGCGCACTTTTGGAGGGCACTTTTTGGAGGGCACTTTTCTGCGCTCCAAAGGTGCGCACTTTTGGAGGGCACTTTTGTGCACTCCAAAGGTGCGCACTTTTGGAGGGCACTTTTCCTGTGCTCCAAAGGTGCACACCTAGGTGAGCACCTTCGACCACACCTTGTAGCACACCAAACTCTGACTTTCGACTTCATCCGCAATGCAGGGTCTTTGAGGTTGGCGCAATGCGCACAACCAGGGGAGTCGACCCATCAAACCCAACACCTCCCCTATATAAGCTATTTGTCTGATTCTCATACATGCGTAGCCTGCAGGAGCAATTAGGACATCGACCCCAACTTTCGGCTTCTAAACGAAAACAAGGTCTTTGAGGTTGGTGTAATGCGAACAACTAGGGGAGTCAACCCATCAAACCCAACACCTCCCCTATATAAGCTATTTGTCTGATTCTCATACATGTGTAGTCTACAGGAGCAATTAGGACATCGACCCCAACTTTTGACTTCTTAACGAAAACAAGGTCTTTGAGGTTGACGTAATGCGCACAACCAGGGGAGTCGACCCATCAAACCCAACACCTCCCCTATATAAGCTATTTGTCCGATTCTCATACATGTGTAGCCTGCAGGAGCCATTAGGACATTGACCCCAACTTTTGACTTCTTAACGAAAACAAGGTCTTTGAGGTTGGCGTAATGCGCACAACCAAGGGAGTTGACCCATCAAACCCAACACCTCCCCTATATAAGCTATTTGTCTGATTCTCATACATGTGTAGCCTGCAACAACGATTAGGACATCCACCCCAACTTCTGAATTCGTCTGCGTTGACCGCACCAAAGGTGCACGCCTTGGTGCTCACCAAAATCCGACTTCCGACTTCTTCTGCTATGCGGGGTCTTTGAGGTTGGCGCAGTGCGCACAACCAGGGGAGTCAACCCACCGAATGCAACACCTCCCCTATATAAGCTATTTGTCTGATTCTCATACATGCGTAGACTGCAGCAATGATTAGGACATCCACCCCAACTTTTGACTTCTTAAACAAGACAGGGTCTTTGAAGTTGGTGCAGTGCACACAACCAGGGGAGTCGACCCATCAAACGCAACACCTCCCCTATATAAAGCTATTTGTCCGATTCTCATACGTGTAGTCTGCAGCAGCGATTAGGACATCGACCCCAACTTCCGAATTCGTTTGCATTGACCGCACCAAAGGTGCACGCCTTGGTGTGCACCCTGGAGTGCACTTTGGTGCTCACCTCGGTGCACACTTTGGTGTGCACCTCGGTGTGCACCAAAGGTGCGCACCTTGGAGCGCACCAAAGGTGTACACTTTGGAGCGCACCACATAGGGTCTTTGAGAGGTTGGCGCAGTGCGCACACCAAGGTGGGTGTTGAGGTGCGTGCCGAGGTGGGTGGGTGCTAGGGTGCGCTCCATGGTGGGTGCCAGGGTGGGTGCGTGCTAGGGTGGATTCCAAAGAGGGTCATAGGGTGGGTGCCAAGGTGGGTTGGTGATATAGTGGGTTCAAAGGTGGGTACTAGGGTGGGTTCCAAGGTGGGTCACAAGTTGGGTGCCAGGATGCGTGGGTGTTAGGTTGGGTGCCAAGGTGGGCTCCTGCGTGGGTGGGTGCTAGGGTGGGTTTCAAGGTGGACGCGAGGGCGGGTGCCAAGGTGGGTAACAAGTTGGGTGTTAGGATGGGTGAGTGCTAGAGTGGGTGCCAAGGTGGGTGGGTGCTAAGGTGGATGCCAAGGTGGTTCACAGGGTGGGTGGGTTCTAGGGTGAGTTCCAAGGTGGGTCACAGGTTCAGTGCTAGGGTGGGTGTCAAGGCGGGTGTCGAGGTGCCTGGGTGCTAGGGTGTGGATGCCAATGTGGGTCATAGGGTGGGTACTAGGGTGGGCTGCAATGTGGGTGCCAAGGTGGGTAACATGCTCGGTGGGTTCTAAATTGGGTGCCAGGGTGGGTGTGCACCCACCTTGCCCGAGGTGGGTGCCAAGGTGCCAGTGTGGGTGGGTGCTAAGGTGGATGCCAAGGTGGGTGAGAAGGTGGGTGATAGGTTGAGTGGTAGGATGGGTGGGTGCCAAGATGGGTCACAGGGTGGGTGCAAGGGTGGGTAGGTGCTAGGGTTGGTGTCAGGGTGGGTGGGTGCTAGGTTGGGTTCCAAGGTGGGTGCGAGGGTGAGTGTCAAGGTGGGTCACAGGTTAGGTGCTAGGATGGGTGAGTGCTAGGGTGCAAAGGTGCCAGGGTGGGTGCTAGGATGGGTCGATGCTAGGGTGAGTGGCAAGGTGGGTCCACAAGTGTCAAGGTGGGTGCCGAGGTGGGTGCCAAGTCGGCGACTGCTATGGTGGATGCCAAGGTGGGTCACGGGGTGGGTGCCAAGTTGCTAGGTTGGGTTCCAAGGTGGGTGCCAACGTGGGTGCTAGGGTGCGTGGGTTAAAGGGTGTGTCACAACGTGGGTGCCAGGATGGGTGCGCACCCACACTGGCCAAGACGGGTGCGGGTGCAAGGTTGGGTTCCAAGCCCGGTCACAGGCTGGGTGCTAGGATGGGTGGGTGCCAAGGTGGGCACCAGGGTGGGTGCACCCACCCTGGCCAAGGTGGGTCACGGGGTGGGTCCTAGGGTGGGTAACGGGGTGGGTACTAAGGTGCGTGCCAAGGTGGGTCATAGGGTGGGTGCCAAGGTGGGCACCAGGGTGGGTGTGCACCAACCCTAGCCAGGGTAGGTCACGGGGTGGTTGTCGGGGTGGGCGTCAAGGAGCCAAGGTGGGTGGCAAGTAGCCAAGTTGCGTGCCAAGGTGGGTGTCGGGGTGGGTGCCAAGGATCCAAGGTGGGTGCCAAGGAACCAAGGTGGGTGTCTGGGTGGGTGCCGAGGTGGGAGCCAGGGTGGGTCCCAAGGTGAGTGCAAAGGTGGGTGCCAGGGTCAAGGTGAGTGCCAATGTGGGTTCCAAGGTGCCAGGGTCAGGGTGAGTGCCAATGTGGGTTCAAAGGTGCTAAGTTGGGTGCGAGGTTGGGTGCGAGGGTGGGTGGGTGCCAAGGTGTGCTAGGTGGAAGCCCGGGTGGGTCGGCATCCCATGGGTGTCGAGTTGGGTGCCTGATGGGTGCTTCTTGTCAAGTTTTAGTCGTCGGGACTCATTTCGAGCCTTAGAGGTCGTTTCTTGTCCGGTTGCCCTGTCTTCGACCTGGGAACCCAATTTTGGTCCTCGGGTCCCATTTTTTTTTGTCTCGCATCCCACTTTTGGCCTGTGGCCTTTTCGGGGTCGATTCTCGTTTTGGGCATCAGAGCATGTTTCTTCTCCTAAAACCCAATATTTGTTTATTAAGTCTCGGAACACATTTTTGTTCTCGTGGACCCATCATGGGTCTTGGAACGCATTTGTGGTCCTTGGGTCCCATTTTGCATCCCGAAACTTGTGTTTTGGTGCTTGATCCCTATTTTGGGTGCCCACCTTGCACCAAGTGCGCACCCGGGGCAAACCGAGCGCCTTGGTGCACCGGGGCAAGATCGAGCGTGCACCCGAGGCGCCCCGAACATGCACCAAGGTGCACTCGGCCCACATGTGAGCGCAGGTCGTTGCGCCCGAGGTGGTGTGTGGGCACCGCGTTGCAGACGGGACACTGCACGCACACGACGCCCCCTCCAGGTGCACGCACGTAGGCCGGGCCGGGTGCACACCCGACGCCCTAGCAAGGTGCGCGCACCCGGGCAGGGCTCACACTTGGCGAACGGGGCGCACTTCGCGAGGGAGGGTGTGCACCTCGACGGGGGTGGGTGGCCGGGGTGGATTCGCACGTGGGTCGCGGTTTGCTAAGTACACACTGCGACAAGCTCATAACGGGTGCGATCATACCAGCATTAGTGCACCGGATCCCATCAGAACTCCGCAGTTAAGCGCGCTTGGGCCGGAGTAGTACTGGGATGGGTGACCTCCCGGGAAGTCCCGGTGTTGCACCCTTTTTTAGTTTTTCGCCGGGCGTCGCAATGCTATTTGAATAAACCTTTTGCCCGTTTGCGTTCTCGTCGGGGCCGGGCCGGGCCGGGGTGCGCTGCCCGCACTACCGCGCGCGCGGGGGCGACACCGAGCGCGCACCCGAGGCACCCCGAGCACACAGGCCACGGTGCAACCCGGGCGTTGTGCGCGCACCCCGGTGCGCCCGAGGTGCTGCGCGCGCACCCAGGTGAAATCGGTGTGCACCTCGGCCAGTGCGCGCTCGGTCGAGTCGCGCACGTTGGCCAAGGTGCACGGTGATGTTTCTTACTCTAAGGTTCCGCACCAGACGCCCGGGACAGGTGAGCGAAGCTGGGCGGGGCCGGGTGCGCGGCCGGGGCAGGTGCACGCAGCTGGAGAGAGCTTTGGAGCACACTTCGGAGCGCACCAATGATGCGCTCCATTCAAAAGTTTCCTGAAAAGGCAAAAAAAGTTGAGATTATAGAATTTCCCACTTGAGAGATTGTAAAAAAAAAAAATTTAAAATGAAGGAAACGCGGGTGCCAAGGTGTGCGCAGCCCAGCCAAGGTGTGCGCACCAAGGCGCCCACCCTGGCGAAGGTGCACGCAAGGTGCGCACCCGAGGCAAACCGGACAATTAACCCAACTTTCGACTTCGCGCGCACCTTGGAGCGCACTTCGGAGCGCTCCTTGGTGCGCACCAATCTTGGGCACCTCGGAGTGCACCATGGCGCCCACCAAGGTGCGCACCCGGGGCAAACCGAGCTCCGACTTCGTGCGCACCTTGGAGCGCACGAAAGGTGCGCACCATGGCGCCCACCAAGGTGCGCAGCCCAGCCAAGGCGTGCGCATCAAGGTGCGCACCCTGGCGAAGGTGCGCACCCGGGGCAAACCGAGCTCCGACTTCGTGCGCACCTTGGAGCGCACAAAAGGTGCGCAACCCAGCCAAGGTGTGCGCACCCCGGTCAAACCGAGCTCCGAATCGTGCGCACCAGAGGTGCACGCCATCGTGCGCACCTTGGAGCACACTTCGGAGCCCTCCTTGGTGCGCGCCGATGTTGCGCACCTCGGAGCGCACCCGGGGAAAACAATGCAATTAACCCGACTTTCGACTTCGTGGGCACCTCGGAGCGCTCTCGGGTTCGCACCTCGGAGCACACCGAGGTGCGCACCTTTGATGCGCTGCCTTCACCAATTTCCAGAAAAGGCAAGAAAACATTGAGAAGGTGTGCGCACCGAGGTGCCCACCCTGGCGAAGGTGCACGCGAGGTGCGCACCCGGGGCAAACCGGGCTCCGACTTCGTGCACGCCGCACCTTGGAGCACACTTCGGAGCGCTCCTTGGTGCGCACCAGGGCGCGCAACCCAGCCGAGGTGCCCACCCCGGCGAAGGTGCACGCGAGGTGCGCACCCGGGGCAAACCGGGCTCCGACTTCGTGCACGCCATGGTGCCCACCGCGGCGAAGGTGCACGCGAGGTGCGCACCCGGGGCAAACCGGGCTCCGACTTCGTGCACGCCGCACCTTGGAGCACACTTCGGAGCGCTCCTTGGTGCGCACCATGGTGCCCACCAGGGCGCGCAACCCCGCCGAAGGTGCACGCGAGGTGCGCACCCGGGGCAAACCGGGCTCCGACTTCGTGCACGCCGCACCTTGGAGCACACTTCGGAGCGCTCCTTGGTGCGCACCATGGTGCCCACCAGGGCGCGCAACCCCGCCGAAGGTGCACGCGAGGTGCGCACCCGGGGCAAACCGGGCTCCGACTTCGTGCACGCCATGGTGCGCACCGCGGCGAAGGTGCGCACCCGGGGCAAACCGGGCTCCGACTTCGTGCACGCCGCACCTTGGAGCACACTTCGGAGCGCTCCTTGGTGCGCACCAGGGCGCGCAACCCAGCCGAGGTGCCCACCCCGGCGAAGGTGCACGCGAGGTGCGTACCCGGGGCAAACCGGGCTCCGACTTCGTGCACGCCGCACCTTGGAGCACACTTCGGAGCGCTCCTTGGTGCGCACCATGGTGCCCACCAGGCCGCGCAACCCAGCCAAGGTGTGCGCACCAAGGTGCACGCGAGGTGCGCACCCGGGGCAAACCGGGGTCCGACTTCGTGCACGCCGCACCTTGGAGCACACATCGGGGCGCTCCCGGGTTCGCACCGGCGTTGCGCACCGTGGTGGGCACCTCGGAGCACACCAAGGTGGGCAGCGAGGTGCGCACCTTTGATGCGATGCCTTCACTAATTTCCATAAAAGGCAAAAAAAAAACGAGATTTTAAAATTTCCGTTTTGAAAGATAGTGAGAAAAAGGGAATGCTGGTGCCATCTTGAGCCCGCCCTGGTGCGCAGCCCAGCCAAGGTGTGCGCACCAAGGTGCCCACCCTGGCGAAGGTGCGCGCCCGGGCAATTAATCCAACTTCCAACTTCGCGCGCGCCAGGGTGGGAGCGCACCCAACAACCGGGCCTGGGAAGAGCCAATGCGAGAAACCCCACCAAACGCTCTGACAAAAAAAGAGGGGGCGCTCCAGTAACCCCGCTTCGGAGCGCACCCTGGGCAAACCCAGCCAAGGTGCCCACCCCGGCCAAGGTGCAGGCGAGGTGCGCACCCGGGGCAAACCGGGCTCCGACAACGTGCACGCCGCACCTTGGAGCACACTTCGTAGCGCTCCCGGGTGCGCACCTCAGAGCACACCAAGGTGGGCAGCGAGGTGCGCACCTTTGATGCGCTGCCTTCACTAATTTCCAGAAAAGGCAAAAAAAAAAGGAGATTTTAAAATTTCCGTTTTGAAAGATAGTGAAAAAAACGGAACGCGCGTGCCATCTTGAGCCCGCCCTGGTGCGCAGCCCAGGTAAGGTGCCCACCCTGGCAAAGGTGCGCACCCGGGCAATTAACCCTACTTCCGACTTCGTGCGCGCCAGGGTGGCAACCGGGCCTCGGAAGAGCCAATGCGAGAAACCCCACCAAACGCTCCGACAAAAAAAGAGGCGGCGCTCCAATAACCCCGCTTCGGAGCGCAGCCGGGGCAAACCCAGCCAAGGTGCCCACCCCGACGAAGGTGCACGCGAGGTGCGCACCCGGGGCAAACCGGGCTCCGACAACGTGCACGCAGCACCTTGGAGCACACTTCGAAGCACTCCCGGGTGCCCACCGGCGTTGCGCACCGTGGTGGGCAGCGAGGTGCGCACCTTTGATGCGCTGCCTTCACTAATTTCCAGAAAAAGGCAAAAAAAAATGAGATTTTAAAATTTCCGTTTTGAAAGATAGTGAAAAAAAAGGAACGCGGGTGCCATCTTGAGCCCGCCCTGGTGCGCAGCCCAGGCAAGGCATGCGCACCAAGGTGCCCACCCGAGGTGCACACCCGGGGCAAACCGGGCTCCGACTTCGTGCAGGCCGCACCTTGGAGCACACTTCGGAGCGCTCCTTGGTGCGCACCATGGTGCCCACCAGGGCGCGCAACCCAGCCAAGGTCTGCACACCAAGGTGCCCACCCCGGCGAAGGTGCACGCGAGGTGCGCACCCGGGGCAAACCGGGCTCCGACTTCGTGCACGCCATGGTGCCCACCGCGGCGAAGGTGCACGCGAGGTGCGCACCCGGGGCAAACCGGGCTCCGACTTCGTGCACGCCGCACCTTGGAGCACACTTCGGAGCGCTCCTTGGTGCGCACCATGGTGCCCACCAGGGCGCGCAACCCAGCCAAGGTGTGCGCACCAAGGTGCACGCGAGGTGCGCACCCGGGGCAAACCGGGGTCCGACTTCGTGCACGCCGCACCTTGGAGCACACATCGGAGCGCTCCCAGGTTCGCACCAGCGTTGCGCACCTTTGATGCGCTGCCTTCACTAATTTCCAGAAAAGGCAAAAAAAAACGAGATTTTAAAATTTCCGTTCTGAAAGATAGTGAAAAAAACGGAACGCGGGTGCCATCTTGAGCCCTTCCTGGTGCGCAGCCCAGGCAAGTTGTGCGCACCAAGGTGCCCACCCTGGCGGAGGTGCGCGCCCGGGGCAATCCGGGCTCCGACTTCGTGCACTGCATGGTGCCCACCAAGGCGCGCAACCCAGCCAAGGTGCCCACCGCAGCGAAGGTGCACGCGAGGTGCGCACCCGAGGTGCACACCCGGGGCAAACCGGGCTCCGACTTCGTGCACGCCGCACCTTGGAGCACACTTCAGAGCGCTCCTTGGTGCGCACCAGGGCGCGCAACCCAGCCGAGGTGCCCACCCCGGCGAAGGTGCACGCGAGGTGCGCACCCGGGGCAAACCGGGCTCCGACTTCGTGCACGCCATGGTGCCCACCGCGGCGAAGGTGCGCACCCGGGGCAAACCGGGCTCCGACTTCGTGCACGCCGCACCTTGGAGCACACTTCGGAGCGCTCCTTGGTGCGCACCATGGTGCCCACCAGGCCGCGCAACCCAGCCAAGGTGTGCGCACCAAGGTGCACGCGAGGTGCGCACCCGGGGCAAACCGGGGTCCGACTTCGTGCACGCCGCACCTTGGAGCACACATCGGGGCGCTCCCGGGTTCGCACCGGCGTTGCGCACCGTGGTGGGCACCTCGGAGCACACCAAGGTGGGCAGCGAGGTGCGCACCTTTGATGCGATGCCTTCACTAATTTCCATAAAAGGCAAAAAAAAAACGAGATTTTAAAATTTCCGTTTTGAAAGATAGTGAGAAAAAGGGAATGCTGGTGCCATCTTGAGCCCGCCCTGGTGCGCAGCCCAGCCAAGGTTTGCGCACCAAGGTGCCCACCCTGGCGAAGGTGCGCGCCCGGGCAATTAACCCAACTTCCAACTTCGCGCGCGCCAGGGTGGGAGCGCACCCAACAACCGGGCCTGGGAAGAGCTTATGCGAGAAACCCCACCAAACTCTCTGACAAAAAAAGAGGGGGCGCTCTAGTAACCCCGCTTCGGAGCGCACCCTGGGCAAACCCAGCCAAGGTGCCCACCCCGGCCAAGGTGCAGGCGAGGTGCGCACCCGGGGCAAACCGGGCTCCGACAACGTGCACGCCGCACCTTGGAGCACACTTCGTAGCGCTCCCGGGTGCGCACCTCAGAGCACACCAAGGTGGGCAGCGAGGTGCGCACCTTTGATGCGCTGCCTTCACTAATTTCCAGAAAAGGCAAAAAAAAAAGGAGATTTTAAAATTTCCGTTTTGAAAGATAGTGAAAAAAACGGAACGCGCGTGCCATCTTGAGCCCGCCCTGGTGCGCAGCCCAGGTAAGGTGCCACCCTGGCAAAGGTGCGCACCCGGGCAATTAACCCTACTTCCGACTTCGTGCGCGCCAGGGTGGCAACCGGGCCTCGGAAGAGCCAATGCGAGAAACCCCACCAAACGCTCCGACAAAAAAAGAGGCGGCGCTCCAATAACCCCGCTTCGGAGCGCAGCCGGGGCAAACCAAGCCAAGGTGCCCACCCCGACGAAGGTGCACGCGAGGTGCGCACCCGGGGCAAACCGGGCTCCGACAACGTGCACGCAGCACCTTGGAGCACACTTCGAAGCACTCCCGGGTGCCCACCGGCGTTGCGCACCGTGGTGGGCAGCGAGGTGCGCACCTTTGATGCGCTGCCTTCACTAATTTCCAGAAAAAGGCAAAAAAAAATGAGATTTTAAAATTTCCGTTTTGAAAGATAGTGAAAAAAAAGGAACGCGGGTGCCATCTTGAGCCCGCCCTGGTGCGCAGCCCAGGCAAGGCATGCGCACCAAGGTGCCCACCCGAGGTGCACACCCGGGGCAAACCGGGCTCCGACTTCGTGCAGGCCGCACCTTGGAGCACACTTCGGAGCGCTCCTTGGTGCGCACCATGGTGCCCACCAGGGCGCACCCGAGGCAAACCGGGCTCCGACTTCGTGCACGCCGCACCTTGGAGCACACATCGGAGCGCTCCCAGGTTCGCACCAGCGTTGCGCACCTTTGATGCGCTGCCTTCACTAATTTCCAGAAAAGGCAAAAAAAAACGATATTTTAAAATTTCCGTTCTGAAAGATAGTGAAAAAAACGGAACGCGGGTGCCATCTTGAGCCCTTCCTGATGCGCAGCCCAGGCAAGTTGTGCGCACCAAGGTGCCCACCCTGGCGGAGGTGCGCGCCCGGGGCAAACCGGGCTCCGACTTCGTGCACTGCATGGTGCCCACCAAGGCGCGCAACCCAGCCAAGGTGCCCACCGCAGCGAAGGTGCACGCGAGGTGCGCACCCGAGGTGCGCACCCGAGGTGCACACCCGGGGCAAACCGGGCTCCGACTTCGTGCACGCCGCACCTTGGAGCACACTTCAGAGCGCTCCTTGGTACGCACCAGGGCGCGCAACCCAGCCAAGGTGCTCACCCCGGCGAAGGTGCACGCGAGGTGCGCACCCGGGGCAAACCGGGCTCGGACTTCGTGCACGCCGCACCTTGGAGCACACATCGGAGCGCTCCCGGGTTCGCACCAGCATTGTGCACCTTTGATGCGCTGCCTTCACTAATTTCCAGAAAAGGCAAAAAAAAGAAAAAAATGAGATTTTAAAATTTCCGTTTTGAAAGATAGTGAAAAAAACGGAACGCGGGTGCCATCTTGAGCCCGCCCTGGTGTGCAGCCCAGGCAAGTTGTGCGCACCAAGGCACCCACCCTGGCCAAGGTGGGTCACGGGGTGGGTCCTAGGGTGGGTAACGGGGTGGGTACTAAGGTGCGTGCCAAGGTGGGTCATAGGGTGGGTGCCAAGGTGGGCACCAGGGTGGGTGTGCACCAACCCTAGCCAGGGTAGGTCACGGGGTGGTTGTCGGGGTGGGCGTCAAGGAGCCAAGGTGGGTGGCAAGTAGCCAAGTTGCGTGCCAAGGTGGGTGTCGGGGTGGGTGCCAAGGATCCAAGGTGGGTGCCAAGGAACCAAGGTGGGTGTCTGGGTGGGTGCCGAGGTGGGAGCCAGGGTGGGTCCCAAGGTGAGTGCAAAGGTGGGTGCCAGGGTCAAGGTGAGTGCCAATGTGGGTTCCAAGGTGCCAGGGTCAGGGTGAGTGCCAATGTGGGTTCAAAGGTGCTAAGTTGGGTGCGAGGTTGGGTGCGAGGGTGGGTGGGTGCCAAGGTGTGCTAGGTGGAAGCCCGGGTGGGTCGGCATCCCATGGGTGTCGAGTTGGGTGCCTGATGGGTGCTTCTTGTCAAGTTTTAGTCGTCGGGACTCATTTCGAGCCTTAGAGGTCGTTTCTTGTCCGGTTGCCCTGTCTTCGACCTGGGAACCCAATTTTGGTCCTCGGGTCCCATTTTTTTTTGTCTCGCATCCCACTTTTGGCCTGTGGCCTTTTCGGGGTCGATTCTCGTTTTGGGCATCAGAGCATGTTTCTTCTCCTAAAACCCAATATTTGTTTATTAAGTCTCGGAACACATTTTTGTTCTCGTGGACCCATCATGGGTCTTGGAACGCATTTGTGGTCCTTGGGTCCCATTTTGCATCCCGAAACTTGTGTTTTGGTGCTTGATCCCTATTTTGGGTGCCCACCTTGCACCAAGTGCGCACCCGGGGCAAACCGAGCGCCTTGGTGCACCGGGGCAAGATCGAGCGTGCACCCGAGGCGCCCCGAACATGCACCAAGGTGCACTCGGCCCACATGTGAGCGCAGGTCGTTGCGCCCGAGGTGGTGTGTGGGCACCGCGTTGCAGACGGGACACTGCACGCACACGACGCCCCCTACAGGTGCACGCACGTAGGCCGGGCCGGGTGCACACCCGACGCCCTAGCAAGGTGCGCGCACCCGGGCAGGGCTCACACTTGGCGAACGGGGCGCACTTCGCGAGGGAGGGTGTGCACCTCGACGGGGGTGGGTGGCCGGGGTGGATTCGCACGTGGGTCGCGGTTTGCTAAGTACACACTGCGACAAGCTCATAACGGGTGCGATCATACCAGCGTTAGTGCACCGGATCCCATCAGAACTCCGCAGTTAAGCGCGCTTGGGCCGGAGTAGTACTGGGATGGGTGACCTCCCGGGAAGTCCCGGTGTTGCACCCTTTTTTAGTTTTTCGCCGGGCATCGCAATGCTATTTGAATAAACCTTTTGCCCGTTTGCGTTCTCGTCGGGGCCGGGCCGGGCCGGGGTGCGCTGCCCGCACTACCGCGCGCGCGGGGGCGACACCGAGCGCGCACCCGAGGCGCCCCGAGCACACAGGCCACGGTGCAACCCGGGCGTTGTGCGCGCACCCCGGTGCGCCCGAGGTGCTGCGCGCGCACCCAGGTGAAATCGGTGTGCACCTCGGCCAGTGCGCGCTCGGTCGAGTCGCGCACGTTGGCCAAGGTGCACGGTGATGTTTCTTACTCTAAGGTTCCGCACCAGACGCCCGGGACAGGTGAGCGAAGCTGGGCGGGGCCGGGTGCGCGGCCGGGGCAGGTGCACGCAGCTGGAGAGAGCTTTGGAGCACACTTCGGAGCGCACCAATGATGCGCTCCATTCAAAAGTTTCCTGAAAAGGCAAAAAAAGTTGAGATTATAGAATTTCCCACTTGAGAGATTGTAAAAAAAAAAAATTTAAAATGAAGGAAACGCGGGTGCCAAGGTGTGCGCAGCCCAGCCAAGGTGTGCGCACCAAGGCGCCCACCCTGGCGAAGGTGCACGCAAGGTGCGCACCCGAGGCAAACCGGACAATTAACCCAACTTTCGACTTCGCGCGCACCTTGGAGCGCACTTCGGAGCGCTCCTTGGTGCGCACCAATCTTGGGCACCTCGGAGTGCACCATGGCGCCCACCAAGGTGCGCACCCGGGGCAAACCGAGCTCCGACTTCGTGCGCACCTTGGAGCGCACGAAAGGTGCGCACCATGGCGCCCACCAAGGTGCGCAGCCCAGCCAAGGCGTGCGCATCAAGGTGCGCACCCTGGCGAAGGTGCGCACCCGGGGCAAACCGAGCTCCGACTTCGTGCGCACCTTGGAGCGCACAAAAGGTGCGCAACCCAGCCAAGGTGTGCGCACCCCGGTCAAACCGAGCTCCGAATCGTGCGCACCAGAGGTGCACGCCATCGTGCGCACCTTGGAGCACACTTCGGAGCCCTCCTTGGTGCGCGCCGATGTTGCGCACCTCGGAGCGCACCCGGGGAAAACAATGCAATTAACCCGACTTTCGACTTCGTGGGCACCTCGGAGCGCTCTCGGGTTCGCACCTCGGAGCACACCGAGGTGCGCACCTTTGATGCGCTGCCTTCACCAATTTCCAGAAAAGGCAAGAAAACATTGAGAAGGTGTGCGCACCGAGGTGCCCACCCTGGCGAAGGTGCACGCGAGGTGCGCACCCGGGGCAAACCGGGCTCCGACTTCGTGCACGCCGCACCTTGGAGCACACTTCGGAGCGCTCCTTGGTGCGCACCAGGGCGCGCAACCCAGCCGAGGTGCCCACCCCGGCGAAGGTGCACGCGAGGTGCGCACCCGGGGCAAACCGGGCTCCGACTTCGTGCACGCCATGGTGCCCACCGCGGCGAAGGTGCACGCGAGGTGCGCACCCGGGGCAAACCGGGCTCCGACTTCGTGCACGCCGCACCTTGGAGCACACTTCGGAGCGCTCCTTGGTGCGCACCATGGTGCCCACCAGGGCGCGCAACCCCGCCGAAGGTGCACGCGAGGTGCGCACCCGGGGCAAACCGGGCTCCGACTTCGTGCACGCCGCACCTTGGAGCACACTTCGGAGCGCTCCTTGGTGCGCACCATGGTGCCCACCAGGGCGCGCAACCCCGCCGAAGGTGCACGCGAGGTGCGCACCCGGGGCAAACCGGGCTCCGACTTCGTGCACGCCGCACCTTGGAGCACACTTCGGAGCGCTCCTTGGTGCGCACCAGGGCGCGCAACCCAGCCGAGGTGCCCACCCCGGCGAAGGTGCACGCGAGGTGCGTACCCGGGGCAAACCGGGCTCCGACTTCGTGCACGCCGCACCTTGGAGCACACTTCGGAGCGCTCCTTGGTGCGCACCATGGTGCCCACCAGGCCGCGCAACCCAGCCAAGGTGTGCGCACCAAGGTGCACGCGAGGTGCGCACCCGGGGCAAACCGGGGTCCGACTTCGTGCACGCCGCACCTTGGAGCACACATCGGGGCGCTCCCGGGTTCGCACCGGCGTTGCGCACCGTGGTGGGCACCTCGGAGCACACCAAGGTGGGCAGCGAGGTGCGCACCTTTGATGCGATGCCTTCACTAATTTCCATAAAAGGCAAAAAAAAAACGAGATTTTAAAATTTCCGTTTTGAAAGATAGTGAGAAAAAGGGAATGCTGGTGCCATCTTGAGCCCGCCCTGGTGCGCAGCCCAGCCAAGGTGTGCGCACCAAGGTGCCCACCCTGGCGAAGGTGCGCGCCCGGGCAATTAACCCAACTTCCAACTTCGCGCGCGCCAGGGTGGGAGCGCACCCAACAACCGGGCCTGGGAAGAGCCAATGCGAGAAACCCCACCAAACGCTCTGACAAAAAAAGAGGGGGCGCTCCAGTAACCCCGCTTCGGAGCGCACCCTGGGCAAACCCAGCCAAGGTGCCCACCCCGGCCAAGGTGCAGGCGAGGTGCGCACCCGGGGCAAACCGGGCTCCGACAACGTGCACGCC
>NW_026728837.1:1577500-1602500 GCF_030272615.1 Cryptomeria japonica | reverse complement strand
TCTCGGTTCACAGGAGCCTGGGAAGAACATCCCGTACGGAACCCTTTACCCGAAAACATCCGAACCGCACATGCTCGCGACAGTCCTGCCGTTAGAGAATGCACCGTGCACGCGACCGAGTAAGGCCACTCAGAGACATCCATTTCCCAGGTATATGCCCCCTACGCACTTTTGGTGGCGCAACTCGCACGAACAGTCCCACCTCGACCCCGTAAACAAGCTTTTTTGCCTCGAAGAGTTCGTCGGAGACGAAGAAGCAACCTTCAGTGCAAACGTAGCACTCTTTTGTGCAACCGCCCAAACAACGCCCCCTCTACCCTCTGTCGAAACACTCGGCATTGCTGCTCCCTAAGGTGAGCTTCTCCTCATAGGCAATTCCGCTCTTATCCGGTCACGTTTGTGTGCCCGAATTTCGCAAGGCAACCTCCATGGGACATGGAAAAGACTCGAGAAGAGAGCTCGCTCACGGGAGAGAGAAGCCAAGGAGACCACGAGAGTGCTGAGAGTGGGACAGCGCTGAATAGGCGGGAGAAGCCTGCGCGTATAAACGGAGATATATATCCAATTGCAACGAAGGAACGTGCCAAAGATCGAGAACAATGGCAGAAATGCTAGTAACGTGCACTTCGGGACCAACGCATCACCGGAAGACAACCGCCAAACATCGAAAGAGTCGCGATGCTCCGCAACCTACGTGCAAAGCGGTCGCACACCGGGTAAGGGAGTGAGAGCCCCAAACATAGCTGGGCGAGGCGCTCACTCCGCTCTTTAATATCTCGTTAATACCGCCAAGGAAATGGCACAAGCACACACACACAAGCATCCTCGGAAGAGGACAGTTCGAGTGACAGGTCAAATCCAAGAGTTCCGAAGACTACCTCCAGGAACAATCGGGAACAAGACCGATTACAAGTCGTCGAGTCTGTTACTGGGCGAACACGAGATGCGCACAGGAAATCGATCAGCCCTCACAATGGCCCAAGGCCAGAGATCGGACTGCTACGATTTACCCCAACAATCATCGTGCCACTCTTCGCAGAGAGGTGATAGACGCCAACGAGCCCGCGCATAGCAATCGAGGTGTAAAAAGGGCGTTGAAGGCAGGAAGCCTGGACGAAAGAGGCTACGAGGTCACCTCGAAGCGGTCTAAGAATCGGGCGCACTTGGGGCGACTACCAGTGCCAACCCCTTATCCCGCGGTGCGTCCGACACACAGAAATTTCCAAGGCGGCCAAGGAGCCTCCCCGCATAGCAATCGGGGTGTGAGGTTACGGATGCAGCATTGATAGCAATCGAGGTGTGAGGCGAAGGATGCAGAAGTGAGAGCCGAGGGATGTAGCAGAGATAGCAATCGGGGTGTGTGATGCAGAAGAGATAGCAATCGAGGTGTGCGGTGGGAAGGGCCCAGCAGCCAGAATGCATGAAGCGACGGATGAAGCAGTGATGACAACCGGGCTGTGAGGAGAGGAGGGATGCAGCCAAGAAAGCAATCAGGGCTCGAGGCAAGGGATGCATCAAGGATAGCAATCATGTTGTGAGGCGAGATTCCAAAGGCTAAACGTGAGAGGCTGCAGGGTCGACTCAGAGAGGTCTATGCATGTGAGAGGCTGAAAGCAAGGTCGACTCGGAGCGGTCTATGCATCGGGCGCGCTTGGGGCGACTACCAGTGCCAACCCCTTATCCCGCGACGCGTCCGACAAAGAGAACGTTCCAAGGCGGCAGAGGAGGTTACCAGCCGAAGGATGCAGTAGCAATAACAGGTATAGTTCCGCGGCGGCCGAGAAGACTCACCGCATAGGAATCGGGATGCGAGGCGAGGGATGCGGCGGGAAGGCCCCGACGGCTAAACGGAAGAGGCTGCAGGGCCGCCTCGGAATGGTCCAAGCATCGGATGCGATTGGGACGACTACCAGTGCCAACCCCTTATCCCGCGATGCGTCCGATACACAGATAGTTCCAAGGCGGCCGAGGAGCCTCACCGCATATCAATCGGGGTGCGAGGCGAGGGATGGGGCGGGAAGGCCCCAACGGCTAGACGGAAGAGGCTTCAGGGCCACCTCGGAATGGTCCAAGCATCGGACGCGCTTGGGGCGACTGCCAGTGCCAACCCCTTATCCCGCGATGCGTCCGATACACAGATGGTTCCAAGGCGGCCGAGGAGCCTCACCGCATAGCAATCGGGGGTGCGAGGCGAGGGATGGGGCGGGAAGGCCCCAACGGCTAGACGGAAGAGGCTTCAGGGCCGCCTAGGAATGGTCCAAGCATCGGACACGCTTGGGGCGACTACCAGTGACAGCCCCCTATCCCGCGATGCGTCCGATACGAAGATGGTTCCAAGGCGGCCGAGGAGCCTCACCGCATAGCAATCGGGGTGCGAGGTGGGGGATGCGGCGAGATGGCCCCAACGGCTAGACGGAAGAGGCCACAGGGCCGCGTCGGAATAGTCCAAGCATCGGACGCGCTTGGGGCGACTACCAGTGACAACCCCTTATCCCGCGATGCGTCCGATACGAAGATAGTTCCAAGGCGGCCGAGGAGCCTCACCGCATAGCAATCGGGGTGCGAGGTGGGGGATGCGGCGAGATGGCCCCAACGGCTAGACGGAAGAGGCTGCAGGGCCGCCTCGGAATAGTCCAAGCATCGGACGCGCTTGGGGCCACTACCAGTGACAACCCCTTATCCCGCGATGCGTCCGATACGAAGATAGTTCCAAGGCGGCCGAAGAGCCTCACCGCATAGCAATCGGGGTGCGAGGTGGGGGATGCGGCGAGATGGCCCCAACGGCTAGACGGAAGAGGCCACAGGGCCGCCTCGGAATAGTCCAAGCATCGGACGCGCTTGGGGCGACTACCAGTGACAACCCCTTATCCCGCGATGCGTCCGATACGAAGATAGTTCCCAGGCGGCCGAGGAGCCTCACCGCATAGCAATCGGGGTGCGAGGCGAGGGATGCGGCGAGATGGCCCCAAAGGCTAGACGGAAGAGGCTGCAGGGCTGCCTCGGAATAGTCCAAGCATCGGACGCGCTTGGGGCGACTACCACTGCCAACCCCTTATCCCGCGATGCGTCCGATACACAGATAGTTCCGAGGCGGCCGAGGAGGTGGGGGATGCAGCGAGATGGCCCCAACGGCTAGACGGAAGAGGCTGCAGGGCCGCCTCGGAATAGTCCAAGCATCGGACGCGCTTGGGGCGACTACCAGTGACAACCCCTTATCCCGCGATGCGTCCGATACACAGATAGTTCCGAGGCGGCCAAGGAGCCTCACCGCATAGCAATCGTGGTGCGAGGTGGGGGATGCGGCGAGATGGCCCCAACGGCTAGACGGAAGAGGCTGCAGGGCCGCCTCGGAATGGTCCAAGCATCGGATGCGCTTGGGGCGACTACCACTGCCAACCCCTTATCCCGCGATGCGTCCGATACACAGATAGTTCCAAGGCGGCCGAGGAGCCTCACAGCATAGCAATCAGGGTGCGAGGCGAGGGATGCGGCGAGAAAGCCCCAACGGCTAGAGGGAAGAGGCTTCAGGTCCGCCTCGGAATGGTCCAAGCATCGGACGCGCTTGGGGCGACTACCAGTGACAACCCCTTATCCCGCGACGCGTCCGATACACAGATAGTTCCAAGGCGGCCGAGGAGCCTCACCGCATAGCAATCGGGGTGCGAGGCGAGGGATGCGGCGAGAAGGACCCAACGGCTACACGGAAGAGGCTTCGGGGCCGCCTCGGAATGGTCCAAGCATCGGACGCGCTTGGGGCGACTACCAGTGACAACCCCTTATCCCGCGACGCGTCCGATACACAGATAGTTCCAAGGCGGCCGAGGAGCCTCACCGCATAGCAATCGGGGTGCGAGGCGAGGGATGCGGCGAGAAGGACCCAACGGCTAGACGGAAGAGGCTTCGGGGCCGCCTCGGAATGGTCCAAGCATCGGACGCGCTTGGGGCGACTACCAGTGACAACCCCTTATCCCGCGACGCGTCCGATACACAGATAGTTCCAAGGCGGCCGAGGAGCCTCACCGCATAGCAATCGGGGTGCGAGGCGAGGGATGCGGCGAGAAGGACCCAACGGCTAGACGGAAGAGGCTTCGGGTCCGCCTCGGAATGGTCCAAGCATCGGACGCGCTTGGGGCGACTACCAGTGACAACCCCTTATCCCGCGACGCGTCCGATACACAGATAGTTCCAAGGCGGCCGAGGAGCCTCACCGCATAGCAATCGGGGTGCGAGGCGAGGGATGCGGCGAGAAGGACCCAACGGCTAGACGGAAGAGGCTTCGGGTCCGCCTCGGAATGGTCCAAGCATCGGACGCGCTTGGGGCGACTACCAGTGACAACCCCTTATCCCGCGACGCGTCCGATACACAGATAGTTCCAAGGCGGCCGAGGAGCCTCACCGCATAGCAATCGGGGTGCGAGGCGAGGGATGCGGCGAGAAGGACCCAACGGCTAGACGGAAGAGGCTTCGGGTCCGCCTCGGAATGGTCCAAGCATCGGACGCGCTTGGGGCGACTACCAGTGACAACCCCTTATCCCGCGACGCGTCCGATACACAGATAGTTCCGAGGCGGCCGAGGAGCCTCACCGCATAGCAATCGGGGTGCGAGGCGAAGGATGCGGCGAGAAGGACCCAACGGCTAGACGGAAGAGGCTTCGGGTCCGCCTCGGAATGGTCCAAGCATCGGACGCGCTTGGGGCGACTACCAGTGACAACCCCTTATCCCGCGACGCGTCCGATACACAGATAGTTCCAAGGCGGCCGAGGAGCCTCACCGCATAGCAATCGGGGTGCGAGGCGAGGGATGCGGCGAGAAGGACCCAACGGCTAGACGGAAGAGGCTTCAGGGCCGCCTCGGAATGGTCCAAGCATCGAACGCGCTTGGGGCGACTACCAGTGACAACCCCTTATCCCGCGACGCGTCCGATACACAGATAGTTCCGAGGCGGCCGAGGAGCCTCACCGCATAGCAATCGGGGTGCGAGGCGAGGGATGCGGCGAGAAGGACCCAACGGCTAGACGGAAGAGGCTTCAGGGCCGCCTCGGAATGGTCCAAGCATCGGACGCGCTTGGGGCGACTACCAGTGACAACCCCTTATCCCGCGACGCGTCCGATACACAGATAGTTCCGAGGCGGCCGAGGAGCCTCACCGCATAGCAATCGGGGTGCGAGGCGAGGGATGCGGCGAGAAGGACCCAACGGCTAGACGGAAGAGGCTTCAGGGCCGCCTCGGAATGGTCCAAGCATCGGACGCGCTTGGGGCGACTACCAATGACAACCCCTTATCCCGCGACGCGTCCGATACACAGATAGTTCCGAGGCGGCCGAGGAGCCTCACCGCATAGCAATCGGGGTGCGAGGCGAGGGATGCGGCGAGAAGGACCCAACGGCTAGACGGAAGAGGCTTCAGGGCCGCCTCGGAATGGTCCAAGCATCGGACGCGCTTGGGGCGACTACCAATGACAACCCCTTATCCCGCGACGCGTCCGATACACAGATAGTTCCGAGGCGGCCGAGGAGCCTCACCGCATAGCAATCGGGGTGCGAGGCGAGGGATGCGGCGAGAAGGACCCAACGGCTAGACGGAAGAGGCTTCAGGGCCGCCTCGGAATGGTCCAAGCATCGGACGCGCTTGGGGCGACTACCAGTGACAACCCCTTATCCCGCGACGCGTCCGATACACAGATAGTTCCGAGGCGGCCGAGGAGCCTCACCGCATAGCAATCGGGGTGCGAGGCGAGGGATGCGGCGAGAAGGACCCAACGGCTAGACGGAAGAGGCTTCAGGGCCGCCTCGGAATGGTCCAAGCATCGGACGCGCTTGGGGCGACTACCGTTGCCAACCCCTTATCCCGCGATGCGTCTGATACACAGATAGTTCCGAGGCGGCCGAGGAGCCTCACCGCATAGCAATCGGGTTGCGAGACAGATTATTGGGAAGGGAACCCCCTGGGATGCGGCTCAAGCAGTGCCCAAAGGGACTGGAATGCGGAATCACATCGAGAGACCCAAATGCTATACGAGGGCTCAAATCGAATTATCGATTTGGCCACGACATGGACGCATCGGAACGACTACCTTTGCCGAACCACTCGCAATTGCATCCATACCGAAACCAATAGACATTTCCGTTAGAGCCCTCGCATAGCATTCGGGAATCTCGCATGCCCCTCTAAATCGACCAATGCTGGCGCTCAATGAAAATCCGAGCGCTACCACCGTTCGAGCGCCAGCATTGGTCGAGTTAGAGGGGCACGGGGGAGAATGCTCCAGTCAACACCTCCCCTATATAAGTTATTTGTCCGATTCTCGCACAACCGTAGTCTGCCTCGTCGAATCAAACAACGGTCCCAGATTCCGACTTCCGTTCCGTAGAGACCCAAAAGCTAGATGGAGGCTCGCAAGAAAGAGAGTCGGCGCATAGCAATCGGGTTTCTCGAACGTTTAGGGACCGAGCTCACTTGCGGATAGGGCAAAATCCGCCAAGCAACCCAAAAGCTAGACGGGGGCTCGAATCGAATCGCCTAGGCGGCCACAACAACGACGTGTTGGATCGACTACCAGTGCCAAACCATTCAGCAAGACTAGTCTGTGTCGAGGCCGGATAGAGATTCTCAGAGAGCGCCCGCATAGCATTTAGGAGACCTGCCGCGTCCCTCACACTCGACAAATGGTGGTGCACGTTTATAAATCCGAGCGATCCCAACCCTTTCAAGCACCAACATCGGTCGAGATAGAGGGGCACGGAGGGGGCTGCGTGAGACAACACAGTCCCCTATATAAGTTATTTGTCCGATTCTCACACATCCGAAGAATGGTCATCAAATCGGACAACAGCCCAAACTTCCGACTTCCGTCCCAGAAAGCCCAAGAGCTATCTAAAACGTTCATGGCCGGAACTCGATCGCGGCTATACCAGTCCGCCAAGCAACCCAAAAGCTAGACTGGAGCTCTAGTCGAATCACCTCTGTGGCCATTGCAAGGACGTGTTGGAGCGACTACCATTGCCGAACCATTCCGCAGGTCGAGTCCATACCAAGGCCGCATAGAGATTCACGATGAGCTCCTGCATAGCAATCAGGAGACTTGCCGTGTCCATCACAATCGATAAATCCTGGTGCAAGATTTTTGCATCCGAGCGCTCCAACCAGTCGAGCACCAGCATCAATCGACATAAACGGGCACGGGGGGAGGATGCTCGAGAACACTACCTCCCCTATATAAGTTATTTGTCCGATTCTCAAGCAGCCGAAGTCTGGTCATCGAATCGGGTCAAAGACCACAACTTCCGACTTTACCCACAATGCAAGTCATCGAATCGAACATCGGCCCCCGAGTCGGACTCCATGCGTATGTCAGGTCATCGGACCCAAATTCCGCCTTCCTGCGCATGGCGGGCCATCAATATCAACTCGGTCATCGGACCCAAACTCCGCCTTTTTGCGTATGGCACGCCTTCAAATCGGTCATCGGACCCAAATTCCGCCTTCCTGTGCATGGCGGGCCATCAACATCAACTCGGTCATCGGACCCAAATTCCGCCTTTCTGCGCATGGCACGCCATCAACTCGGTCATCGGACCCAAATTCCGCCTTCCTGCGCATGGCAGGTCATCGGACACAAATTCAGACCTCGCCAATATGCCTACGTATCGAATCGGTCATCGGACCCAACTTCCGACTTCATCCATACTGTAGGGTCTTTGAGGTTGGCGCGGTGCGCTCAACCCAGGGAGTCGACCCATCGAAGCATACACCTCCCCTATATAAGCTATTTGTCCGATTCCCACACCTGTGTAGTTTGCACCTCTGACCAGGACATCGACCCCAACTTCCGAACTCGACTGCAACGACGGCACCAGCGCCTTGGTGCGCACCTTGCGACGCACAGTCCCAACATTCGCCTTCCTGCACATGGCAGGTCATCGGACCCAAATTCCGACCTCGCGAGTATGCCTACATATCGAATCGGTCATCGGACCCAACTTCCGACTTCATCCATACCGTAGGGTCTTTGAGGTTGGCGCGGTGCGCTCAACCCGGGGAGTCGACCCAACGAAGCATACACCTCCCCTATATAAGCTATTTGTCCGATTCCCACACCTGTGTAGTTTGCACCTCCGATCAAGACATCGACCCCAACTTCCGAACTCGCCTCCAACGACCGAACCAGCGCCTTGGTGCGCACCTTGCAACGCACAGTGCCAACATTCGCCTTCCTGCACGTGGCAGGTCATCGGACCCAAATTCCGACCTCGCGAGTATGCCTACATATCGAATCGGTCATCGGACCCAACTTCCGACTTCATCCATACCGTAGGGTCTTTGAGGTTGGCGCGGTGCGCTCAACCCGGGGAGTCGACCCAACGAAGCATACACCTCCCCTATATAAGCTATTTGTCCGATTCCCACACCTGTGTAGCTTGCACCTCCGATCAGGACATCGACCCCAACTTCCGAACTCGACTAAAAAGACCGCACCAGCGCCTTGGTGTGCACCTTGCAACGCACAGTGTCAACATTCGCCTTCCTGCACATGGCAGGTCATCGGACCCAAATTCCGACCTCATGAGCATACCTACTAATCGAATCGGTCATCGGACCCAACTTCCGACTTCATCCATACCGTAGGGTCTTTGAGGTTGGCGCGGTGCGCTCAACCTGGGGAGTCGACCCATCGAAGCATACACCTCCCCTATATAAGCTATTTGTCCGATTCCGACACCTGTGTAGTTTGCACCTCCGCTCAGGACATCGACCCCAACTTCCGAACTCGCCTGCAACGACCGAACCAGCGCCTTGGTGCGCACCAAAAGTGCGCACTTTTGGAGGGCACTTTTCTGCGCTCCAAAGGTGCGCACTTTTGGAGGGCACTTTTTGGAGGGCACTTTTCTGCGCTCCAAAGGTGCGCACTTTTGGAGGGCACTTTTTGGAGGGCACTTTTCTGCGCTCCAAAGGTGCGCACTTTTGGAGGGCACTTTTTGGAGGGCACTTTTCTGCGCTCCAAAGGTGCGCACTTTTGGAGGGCACTTTTTGGAGGGCACTTTTCTGCGCTCCAAAGGTGCGCACTTTTGGAGGGCACTTTTTGGAGGGCACTTTTCTGCGCTCCAAAGGTGCGCACTTTTGGAGGGCACTTTTTGGAGGGCACTTTTCTGCGCTCCAAAGGTGCGCACTTTTGGAGGGCACTTTTTGGAGGGCACTTTTCTGCGCTCCAAAGGTGCGCACTTTTGGAGGGCACTTTTTGGAGGGCACTTTTCTGCGCTCCAAAGGTGCGCACTTTTGGAGGGCACTTTTTGGAGGGCACTTTTCTGCGCTCCAAAGGTGCGCACTTTTGGAGGGCACTTTTTGGAGGGCACTTTTCTGCGCTCCAAAGGTGCGCACTTTTGGAGGGCACTTTTGTGCACTCCAAAGGTGCGCACTTTTGGAGGGCACTTTTCCTGTGCTCCAAAGGTGCACACCTAGGTGAGCACCTTCGACCACACCTTGTAGCACACCAAACTCTGACTTTCGACTTCATCCGCAATGCAGGGTCTTTGAGGTTGGCGCAATGCGCACAACCAGGGGAGTCGACCCATCAAACCCAACACCTCCCCTATATAAGCTATTTGTCTGATTCTCATACATGCGTAGCCTGCAGGAGCAATTAGGACATCGACCCCAACTTTCGGCTTCTAAACGAAAACAAGGTCTTTGAGGTTGGTGTAATGCGAACAACTAGGGGAGTCAACCCATCAAACCCAACACCTCCCCTATATAAGCTATTTGTCTGATTCTCATACATGTGTAGTCTACAGGAGCAATTAGGACATCGACCCCAACTTTTGACTTCTTAACGAAAACAAGGTCTTTGAGGTTGACGTAATGCGCACAACCAGGGGAGTCGACCCATCAAACCCAACACCTCCCCTATATAAGCTATTTGTCCGATTCTCATACATGTGTAGCCTGCAGGAGCCATTAGGACATTGACCCCAACTTTTGACTTCTTAACGAAAACAAGGTCTTTGAGGTTGGCGTAATGCGCACAACCAAGGGAGTTGACCCATCAAACCCAACACCTCCCCTATATAAGCTATTTGTCTGATTCTCATACATGTGTAGCCTGCAACAACGATTAGGACATCCACCCCAACTTCTGAATTCGTCTGCGTTGACCGCACCAAAGGTGCACGCCTTGGTGCTCACCAAAATCCGACTTCCGACTTCTTCTGCTATGCGGGGTCTTTGAGGTTGGCGCAGTGCGCACAACCAGGGGAGTCAACCCACCGAATGCAACACCTCCCCTATATAAGCTATTTGTCTGATTCTCATACATGCGTAGACTGCAGCAATGATTAGGACATCCACCCCAACTTTTGACTTCTTAAACAAGACAGGGTCTTTGAAGTTGGTGCAGTGCACACAACCAGGGGAGTCGACCCATCAAACGCAACACCTCCCCTATATAAAGCTATTTGTCCGATTCTCATACGTGTAGTCTGCAGCAGCGATTAGGACATCGACCCCAACTTCCGAATTCGTTTGCATTGACCGCACCAAAGGTGCACGCCTTGGTGTGCACCCTGGAGTGCACTTTGGTGCTCACCTCGGTGCACACTTTGGTGTGCACCTCGGTGTGCACCAAAGGTGCGCACCTTGGAGCGCACCAAAGGTGTACACTTTGGAGCGCACCACATAGGGTCTTTGAGAGGTTGGCGCAGTGCGCACACCAAGGTGGGTGTTGAGGTGCGTGCCGAGGTGGGTGGGTGCTAGGGTGCGCTCCATGGTGGGTGCCAGGGTGGGTGCGTGCTAGGGTGGATTCCAAAGAGGGTCATAGGGTGGGTGCCAAGGTGGGTTGGTGATATAGTGGGTTCAAAGGTGGGTACTAGGGTGGGTTCCAAGGTGGGTCACAAGTTGGGTGCCAGGATGCGTGGGTGTTAGGTTGGGTGCCAAGGTGGGCTCCTGCGTGGGTGGGTGCTAGGGTGGGTTTCAAGGTGGACGCGAGGGCGGGTGCCAAGGTGGGTAACAAGTTGGGTGTTAGGATGGGTGAGTGCTAGAGTGGGTGCCAAGGTGGGTGGGTGCTAAGGTGGATGCCAAGGTGGTTCACAGGGTGGGTGGGTTCTAGGGTGAGTTCCAAGGTGGGTCACAGGTTCAGTGCTAGGGTGGGTGTCAAGGCGGGTGTCGAGGTGCCTGGGTGCTAGGGTGTGGATGCCAATGTGGGTCATAGGGTGGGTACTAGGGTGGGCTGCAATGTGGGTGCCAAGGTGGGTAACATGCTCGGTGGGTTCTAAATTGGGTGCCAGGGTGGGTGTGCACCCACCTTGCCCGAGGTGGGTGCCAAGGTGCCAGTGTGGGTGGGTGCTAAGGTGGATGCCAAGGTGGGTGAGAAGGTGGGTGATAGGTTGAGTGGTAGGATGGGTGGGTGCCAAGATGGGTCACAGGGTGGGTGCAAGGGTGGGTAGGTGCTAGGGTTGGTGTCAGGGTGGGTGGGTGCTAGGTTGGGTTCCAAGGTGGGTGCGAGGGTGAGTGTCAAGGTGGGTCACAGGTTAGGTGCTAGGATGGGTGAGTGCTAGGGTGCAAAGGTGCCAGGGTGGGTGCTAGGATGGGTCGATGCTAGGGTGAGTGGCAAGGTGGGTCCACAAGTGTCAAGGTGGGTGCCGAGGTGGGTGCCAAGTCGGCGACTGCTATGGTGGATGCCAAGGTGGGTCACGGGGTGGGTGCCAAGTTGCTAGGTTGGGTTCCAAGGTGGGTGCCAACGTGGGTGCTAGGGTGCGTGGGTTAAAGGGTGTGTCACAACGTGGGTGCCAGGATGGGTGCGCACCCACACTGGCCAAGACGGGTGCGGGTGCAAGGTTGGGTTCCAAGCCCGGTCACAGGCTGGGTGCTAGGATGGGTGGGTGCCAAGGTGGGCACCAGGGTGGGTGCACCCACCCTGGCCAAGGTGGGTCACGGGGTGGGTCCTAGGGTGGGTAACGGGGTGGGTACTAAGGTGCGTGCCAAGGTGGGTCATAGGGTGGGTGCCAAGGTGGGCACCAGGGTGGGTGTGCACCAACCCTAGCCAGGGTAGGTCACGGGGTGGTTGTCGGGGTGGGCGTCAAGGAGCCAAGGTGGGTGGCAAGTAGCCAAGTTGCGTGCCAAGGTGGGTGTCCGGGTGGGTGCCAAGGATCCAAGGTGGGTGCCAAGGAACCAAGGTGGGTGTCTGGGTGGGTGCCGAGGTGGGAGCCAGGGTGGGTCCCAAGGTGAGTGCAAAGGTGGGTGCCAGGGTCAAGGTGAGTGCCAATGTGGGTTCCAAGGTGCCAGGGTCAGGGTGAGTGCCAATGTGGGTTCAAAGGTGCTAAGTTGGGTGCGAGGTTGGGTGCGAGGGTGGGTGGGTGCCAAGGTGTGCTAGGTGGAAGCCCGGGTGGGTCGGCATCCCATGGGTGTCGAGTTGGGTGCCTGATGGGTGCTTCTTGTCAAGTTTTAGTCGTCGGGACTCATTTCGAGCCTTAGAGGTCGTTTCTTGTCCGGTTGCCCTGTCTTCGACCTGGGAACCCAATTTTGGTCCTCGGGTCCCATTTTTTTTTGTCTCGCATCCCACTTTTGGCCTGTGGCCTTTTCGGGGTCGATTCTCGTTTTGGGCATCAGAGCATGTTTCTTCTCCTAAAACCCAATATTTGTTTATTAAGTCTCGGAACACATTTTTGTTCTCGTGGACCCATCATGGGTCTTGGAACGCATTTGTGGTCCTTGGGTCCCATTTTGCATCCCGAAACTTGTGTTTTGGTGCTTGATCCCTATTTTGGGTGCCCACCTTGCACCAAGTGCGCACCCGGGGCAAACCGAGCGCCTTGGTGCACCGGGGCAAGATCGAGCGTGCACCCGAGGCGCCCCGAACATGCACCAAGGTGCACTCGGCCCACATGTGAGCGCAGGTCGTTGCGCCCGAGGTGGTGTGTGGGCACCGCGTTGCAGACGGGACACTGCACGCACACGACGCCCCCTCCAGGTGCACGCACGTAGGCCGGGCCGGGTGCACACCCGACGCCCTAGCAAGGTGCGCGCACCCGGGCAGGGCTCACACTTGGCGAACGGGGCGCACTTCGCGAGGGAGGGTGTGCACCTCGACGGGGGTGGGTGGCCGGGGTGGATTCGCACGTGGGTCGCGGTTTGCTAAGTACACACTGCGACAAGCTCATAACGGGTGCGATCATACCAGCATTAGTGCACCGGATCCCATCAGAACTCCGCAGTTAAGCGCGCTTGGGCCGGAGTAGTACTGGGATGGGTGACCTCCCGGGAAGTCCCGGTGTTGCACCCTTTTTTAGTTTTTCGCCGGGCGTCGCAATGCTATTTGAATAAACCTTTTGCCCGTTTGCGTTCTCGTCGGGGCCGGGCCGGGCCGGGGTGCGCTGCCCGCACTACCGCGCGCGCGGGGGCGACACCGAGCGCGCACCCGAGGCACCCCGAGCACACAGGCCACGGTGCAACCCGGGCGTTGTGCGCGCACCCCGGTGCGCCCGAGGTGCTGCGCGCGCACCCAGGTGAAATCGGTGTGCACCTCGGCCAGTGCGCGCTCGGTCGAGTCGCGCACGTTGGCCAAGGTGCACGGTGATGTTTCTTACTCTAAGGTTCCGCACCAGACGCCCGGGACAGGTGAGCGAAGCTGGGCGGGGCCGGGTGCGCGGCCGGGGCAGGTGCACGCAGCTGGAGAGAGCTTTGGAGCACACTTCGGAGCGCACCAATGATGCGCTCCATTCAAAAGTTTCCTGAAAAGGCAAAAAAAGTTGAGATTATAGAATTTCCCACTTGAGAGATTGTAAAAAAAAAAAATTTAAAATGAAGGAAACGCGGGTGCCAAGGTGTGCGCAGCCCAGCCAAGGTGTGCGCACCAAGGCGCCCACCCTGGCGAAGGTGCACGCAAGGTGCGCACCCGAGGCAAACCGGACAATTAACCCAACTTTCGACTTCGCGCGCACCTTGGAGCGCACTTCGGAGCGCTCCTTGGTGCGCACCAATCTTGGGCACCTCGGAGTGCACCATGGCGCCCACCAAGGTGCGCACCCGGGGCAAACCGAGCTCCGACTTCGTGCGCACCTTGGAGCGCACGAAAGGTGCGCACCATGGCGCCCACCAAGGTGCGCAGCCCAGCCAAGGCGTGCGCATCAAGGTGCGCACCCTGGCGAAGGTGCGCACCCGGGGCAAACCGAGCTCCGACTTCGTGCGCACCTTGGAGCGCACAAAAGGTGCGCAACCCAGCCAAGGTGTGCGCACCCCGGTCAAACCGAGCTCCGAATCGTGCGCACCAGAGGTGCACGCCATCGTGCGCACCTTGGAGCACACTTCGGAGCCCTCCTTGGTGCGCGCCGATGTTGCGCACCTCGGAGCGCACCCGGGGAAAACAATGCAATTAACCCGACTTTCGACTTCGTGGGCACCTCGGAGCGCTCTCGGGTTCGCACCTCGGAGCACACCGAGGTGCGCACCTTTGATGCGCTGCCTTCACCAATTTCCAGAAAAGGCAAGAAAACATTGAGAAGGTGTGCGCACCGAGGTGCCCACCCTGGCGAAGGTGCACGCGAGGTGCGCACCCGGGGCAAACCGGGCTCCGACTTCGTGCACGCCGCACCTTGGAGCACACTTCGGAGCGCTCCTTGGTGCGCACCAGGGCGCGCAACCCAGCCGAGGTGCCCACCCCGGCGAAGGTGCACGCGAGGTGCGCACCCGGGGCAAACCGGGCTCCGACTTCGTGCACGCCATGGTGCCCACCGCGGCGAAGGTGCACGCGAGGTGCGCACCCGGGGCAAACCGGGCTCCGACTTCGTGCACGCCGCACCTTGGAGCACACTTCGGAGCGCTCCTTGGTGCGCACCATGGTGCCCACCAGGGCGCGCAACCCCGCCGAAGGTGCACGCGAGGTGCGCACCCGGGGCAAACCGGGCTCCGACTTCGTGCACGCCGCACCTTGGAGCACACTTCGGAGCGCTCCTTGGTGCGCACCATGGTGCCCACCAGGGCGCGCAACCCCGCCGAAGGTGCACGCGAGGTGCGCACCCGGGGCAAACCGGGCTCCGACTTCGTGCACGCCATGGTGCGCACCGCGGCGAAGGTGCGCACCCGGGGCAAACCGGGCTCCGACTTCGTGCACGCCGCACCTTGGAGCACACTTCGGAGCGCTCCTTGGTGCGCACCAGGGCGCGCAACCCAGCCGAGGTGCCCACCCCGGCGAAGGTGCACGCGAGGTGCGTACCCGGGGCAAACCGGGGTCCGACTTCGTGCACGCCGCACCTTGGAGCACACTTCGGAGCGCTCCTTGGTGCGCACCATGGTGCCCACCAGGCCGCGCAACCCAGCCAAGGTGTGCGCACCAAGGTGCACGCGAGGTGCGCACCCGGGGCAAACCGGGGTCCGACTTCGTGCACGCCGCACCTTGGAGCACACATCGGGGCGCTCCCGGGTTCGCACCGGCGTTGCGCACCGTGGTGGGCACCTCGGAGCACACCAAGGTGGGCAGCGAGGTGCGCACCTTTGATGCGATGCCTTCACTAATTTCCATAAAAGGCAAAAAAAAAACGAGATTTTAAAATTTCCGTTTTGAAAGATAGTGAGAAAAAGGGAATGCTGGTGCCATCTTGAGCCCGCCCTGGTGCGCAGCCCAGCCAAGGTGTGCGCACCAAGGTGCCCACCCTGGCGAAGGTGCGCGCCCGGGCAATTAATCCAACTTCCAACTTCGCGCGCGCCAGGGTGGGAGCGCACCCAACAACCGGGCCTGGGAAGAGCCAATGCGAGAAACCCCACCAAACGCTCTGACAAAAAAAGAGGGGGCGCTCCAGTAACCCCGCTTCGGAGCGCACCCTGGGCAAACCCAGCCAAGGTGCCCACCCCGGCCAAGGTGCAGGCGAGGTGCGCACCCGGGGCAAACCGGGCTCCGACAACGTGCACGCCGCACCTTGGAGCACACTTCGTAGCGCTCCCGGGTGCGCACCTCAGAGCACACCAAGGTGGGCAGCGAGGTGCGCACCTTTGATGCGCTGCCTTCACTAATTTCCAGAAAAGGCAAAAAAAAAAGGAGATTTTAAAATTTCCGTTTTGAAAGATAGTGAAAAAAACGGAACGCGCGTGCCATCTTGAGCCCGCCCTGGTGCGCAGCCCAGGTAAGGTGCCCACCCTGGCAAAGGTGCGCACCCGGGCAATTAACCCTACTTCCGACTTCGTGCGCGCCAGGGTGGCAACCGGGCCTCGGAAGAGCCAATGCGAGAAACCCCACCAAACGCTCCGACAAAAAAAGAGGCGGCGCTCCAATAACCCCGCTTCGGAGCGCAGCCGGGGCAAACCCAGCCAAGGTGCCCACCCCGACGAAGGTGCACGCGAGGTGCGCACCCGGGGCAAACCGGGCTCCGACAACGTGCACGCAGCACCTTGGAGCACACTTCGAAGCACTCCCGGGTGCCCACCGGCGTTGCGCACCGTGGTGGGCAGCGAGGTGCGCACCTTTGATGCGCTGCCTTCACTAATTTCCAGAAAAAGGCAAAAAAAAATGAGATTTTAAAATTTCCGTTTTGAAAGATAGTGAAAAAAAAGGAACGCGGGTGCCATCTTGAGCCCGCCCTGGTGCGCAGCCCAGGCAAGGCATGCGCACCAAGGTGCCCACCCGAGGTGCACACCCGGGGCAAACCGGGCTCCGACTTCGTGCAGGCCGCACCTTGGAGCACACTTCGGAGCGCTCCTTGGTGCGCACCATGGTGCCCACCAGGGCGCGCAACCCAGCCAAGGTCTGCACACCAAGGTGCCCACCCCGGCGAAGGTGCACGCGAGGTGCGCACCCGGGGCAAACCGGGCTCCGACTTCGTGCACGCCATGGTGCCCACCGCGGCGAAGGTGCACGCGAGGTGCGCACCCGGGGCAAACCGGGCTCCGACTTCGTGCACGCCGCACCTTGGAGCACACTTCGGAGCGCTCCTTGGTGCGCACCATGGTGCCCACCAGGGCGCGCAACCCAGCCAAGGTGTGCGCACCAAGGTGCACGCGAGGTGCGCACCCGGGGCAAACCGGGGTCCGACTTCGTGCACGCCGCACCTTGGAGCACACATCGGAGCGCTCCCAGGTTCGCACCAGCGTTGCGCACCTTTGATGCGCTGCCTTCACTAATTTCCAGAAAAGGCAAAAAAAAACGAGATTTTAAAATTTCCGTTCTGAAAGATAGTGAAAAAAACGGAACGCGGGTGCCATCTTGAGCCCTTCCTGGTGCGCAGCCCAGGCAAGTTGTGCGCACCAAGGTGCCCACCCTGGCGGAGGTGCGCGCCCGGGGCAATCCGGGCTCCGACTTCGTGCACTGCATGGTGCCCACCAAGGCGCGCAACCCAGCCAAGGTGCCCACCGCAGCGAAGGTGCACGCGAGGTGCGCACGCGAGGTGCGCACGCGAGGTGCACACCCGGGGCAAACCGGGCTCCGACTTCGTGCACGCCGCACCTTGGAGCACACTTCAGAGCGCTCCTTGGTGCGCACCAGGGCGCGCAACCCAGCCGAGGTGCCCACCCCGGCGAAGGTGCACGCGAGGTGCGCACCCGGGGCAAACCGGGCTCCGACTTCGTGCACGCCATGGTGCCCACCGCGGCGAAGGTGCGCACCCGGGGCAAACCGGGCTCCGACTTCGTGCACGCCGCACCTTGGAGCACACTTCGGAGCGCTCCTTGGTGCGCACCATGGTGCCCACCAGGCCGCGCAACCCAGCCAAGGTGTGCGCACCAAGGTGCACGCGAGGTGCGCACCCGGGGCAAACCGGGGTCCGACTTCGTGCACGCCGCACCTTGGAGCACACATCGGGGCGCTCCCGGGTTCGCACCGGCGTTGCGCACCGTGGTGGGCACCTCGGAGCACACCAAGGTGGGCAGCGAGGTGCGCACCTTTGATGCGATGCCTTCACTAATTTCCATAAAAGGCAAAAAAAAAACGAGATTTTAAAATTTCCGTTTTGAAAGATAGTGAGAAAAAGGGAATGCTGGTGCCATCTTGAGCCCGCCCTGGTGCGCAGCCCAGCCAAGGTTTGCGCACCAAGGTGCCCACCCTGGCGAAGGTGCGCGCCCGGGCAATTAACCCAACTTCCAACTTCGCGCGCGCCAGGGTGGGAGCGCACCCAACAACCGGGCCTGGGAAGAGCCAATGCGAGAAACCCCACCAAACTCTCTGACAAAAAAAGAGGGGGCGCTCCAGTAACCCCGCTTCGGAGCGCACCCTGGGCAAACCCAGCCAAGGTGCCCACCCCGGCCAAGGTGCAGGCGAGGTGCGCACCCGGGGCAAACCGGGCTCCGACAACGTGCACGCCGCACCTTGGAGCACACTTCGTAGCGCTCCCGGGTGCGCACCTCAGAGCACACCAAGGTGGGCAGCGAGGTGCGCACCTTTGATGCGCTGCCTTCACTAATTTCCAGAAAAGGCAAAAAAAAAAGGAGATTTTAAAATTTCCGTTTTGAAAGATAGTGAAAAAAACGGAACGCGCGTGCCATCTTGAGCCCGCCCTGGTGCGCAGCCCAGGTAAGGTGCCACCCTGGCAAAGGTGCGCACCCGGGCAATTAACCCTACTTCCGACTTCGTGCGCGCCAGGGTGGCAACCGGGCCTCGGAAGAGCCAATGCGAGAAACCCCACCAAACGCTCCGACAAAAAAAGAGGCGGCGCTCCAATAACCCCGCTTCGGAGCGCAGCCGGGGCAAACCAAGCCAAGGTGCCCACCCCGACGAAGGTGCACGCGAGGTGCGCACCCGGGGCAAACCGGGCTCCGACAACGTGCACGCAGCACCTTGGAGCACACTTCGAAGCACTCCCGGGTGCCCACCGGCGTTGCGCACCGTGGTGGGCAGCGAGGTGCGCACCTTTGATGCGCTGCCTTCACTAATTTCCAGAAAAAGGCAAAAAAAAATGAGATTTTAAAATTTCCGTTTTGAAAGATAGTGAAAAAAAAGGAACGCGGGTGCCATCTTGAGCCCGCCCTGGTGCGCAGCCCAGGCAAGGCATGCGCACCAAGGTGCCCACCCGAGGTGCACACCCGGGGCAAACCGGGCTCCGACTTCGTGCAGGCCGCACCTTGGAGCACACTTCGGAGCGCTCCTTGGTGCGCACCATGGTGCCCACCAGGGCGCACCCGAGGCAAACCGGGCTCCGACTTCGTGCACGCCGCACCTTGGAGCACACATCGGAGCGCTCCCAGGTTCGCACCAGCGTTGCGCACCTTTGATGCGCTGCCTTCACTAATTTCCAGAAAAGGCAAAAAAAAACGATATTTTAAAATTTCCGTTCTGAAAGATAGTGAAAAAAACGGAACGCGGGTGCCATCTTGAGCCCTTCCTGATGCGCAGCCCAGGCAAGTTGTGCGCACCAAGGTGCCCACCCTGGCGGAGGTGCGCGCCCGGGGCAAACCGGGCTCCGACTTCGTGCACTGCATGGTGCCCACCAAGGCGCGCAACCCAGCCAAGGTGCCCACCGCAGCGAAGGTGCACGCGAGGTGCGCACCCGAGGTGCACACCCGGGGCAAACCGGGCTCCGACTTCGTGCACGCCGCACCTTGGAGCACACTTCAGAGCGCTCCTTGGTACGCACCAGGGCGCGCAACCCAGCCAAGGTGCTCACCCCGGCGAAGGTGCACGCGAGGTGCGCACCCGGGGCAAACCGGGCTCGGACTTCGTGCACGCCGCACCTTGGAGCACACATCGGAGCGCTCCCGGGTTCGCACCAGCATTGCGCACCTTTGATGCGCTGCCTTCACTAATTTCCAGAAAAGGCAAAAAAAAGAAAAAAATGAGATTTTAAAATTTCCGTTTTGAAAGATAGTGAAAAAAACGGAACGCGGGTGCCATCTTGAGCCCGCCCTGGTGTGCAGCCCAGGCAAGTTGTGCGCACCAAGGCACCCACCCTGGCCAAGGTGGGTCACGGGGTGGGTCCTAGGGTGGGTAACGGGGTGGGTACTAAGGTGCGTGCCAAGGTGGGTCATAGGGTGGGTGCCAAGGTGGGCACCAGGGTGGGTGTGCACCAACCCTAGCCAGGGTAGGTCACGGGGTGGTTGTCGGGGTGGGCGTCAAGGAGCCAAGGTGGGTGGCAAGTAGCCAAGTTGCGTGCCAAGGTGGGTGTCGGGGTGGGTGCCAAGGATCCAAGGTGGGTGCCAAGGAACCAAGGTGGGTGTCTGGGTGGGTGCCGAGGTGGGAGCCAGGGTGGGTCCCAAGGTGAGTGCAAAGGTGGGTGCCAGGGTCAAGGTGAGTGCCAATGTGGGTTCCAAGGTGCCAGGGTCAGGGTGAGTGCCAATGTGGGTTCAAAGGTGCTAAGTTGGGTGCGAGGTTGGGTGCGAGGGTGGGTGGGTGCCAAGGTGTGCTAGGTGGAAGCCCGGGTGGGTCGGCATCCCATGGGTGTCGAGTTGGGTGCCTGATGGGTGCTTCTTGTCAAGTTTTAGTCGTCGGGACTCATTTCGAGCCTTAGAGGTCGTTTCTTGTCCGGTTGCCCTGTCTTCGACCTGGGAACCCAATTTTGGTCCTCGGGTCCCATTTTTTTTTGTCTCGCATCCCACTTTTGGCCTGTGGCCTTTTCGGGGTCGATTCTCGTTTTGGGCATCAGAGCATGTTTCTTCTCCTAAAACCCAATATTTGTTTATTAAGTCTCGGAACACATTTTTGTTCTCGTGGACCCATCATGGGTCTTGGAACGCATTTGTGGTCCTTGGGTCCCATTTTGCATCCCGAAACTTGTGTTTTGGTGCTTGATCCCTATTTTGGGTGCCCACCTTGCACCAAGTGCGCACCCGGGGCAAACCGAGCGCCTTGGTGCACCGGGGCAAGATCGAGCGTGCACCCGAGGCGCCCCGAACATGCACCAAGGTGCACTCGGCCCACATGTGAGCGCAGGTCGTTGCGCCCGAGGTGGTGTGTGGGCACCGCGTTGCAGACGGGACACTGCACGCACACGACGCCCCCTACAGGTGCACGCACGTAGGCCGGGCCGGGTGCACACCCGACGCCCTAGCAAGGTGCGCGCACCCGGGCAGGGCTCACACTTGGCGAACGGGGCGCACTTCGCGAGGGAGGGTGTGCACCTCGACGGGGGTGGGTGGCCGGGGTGGATTCGCACGTGGGTCGCGGTTTGCTAAGTACACACTGCGACAAGCTCATAACGGGTGCGATCATACCAGCGTTAGTGCACCGGATCCCATCAGAACTCCGCAGTTAAGCGCGCTTGGGCCGGAGTAGTACTGGGATGGGTGACCTCCCGGGAAGTCCCGGTGTTGCACCCTTTTTTAGTTTTTCGCCGGGCATCGCAATGCTATTTGAATAAACCTTTTGCCCGTTTGCGTTCTCGTCGGGGCCGGGCCGGGCCGGGGTGCGCTGCCCGCACTACCGCGCGCACGGGGGCGACACCGAGCGCGCACCCGAGGCGCCCCGAGCACACAGGCCACGGTGCAACCCGGGCGTTGTGCGCGCACCCCGGTGCGCCCGAGGTGCTGCGCGCGCACCCAGGTGAAATCGGTGTGCACCTCGGCCAGTGCGCGCTCGGTCGAGTCGCGCACGTTGGCCAAGGTGCACGGTGATGTTTCTTACTCTAAGGTTCCGCACCAGACGCCCGGGACAGGTGAGCGAAGCTGGGCGGGGCCGGGTGCGCGGCCGGGGCAGGTGCACGCAGCTGGAGAGAGCTTTGGAGCACACTTCGGAGCGCACCAATGATGCGCTCCATTCAAAAGTTTCCTGAAAAGGCAAAAAAAGTTGAGATTATAGAATTTCCCACTTGAGAGATTGTAAAAAAAAAAAATTTAAAATGAAGGAAACGCGGGTGCCAAGGTGTGCGCAGCCCAGCCAAGGTGTGCGCACCAAGGCGCCCACCCTGGCGAAGGTGCACGCAAGGTGCGCACCCGAGGCAAACCGGACAATTAACCCAACTTTCGACTTCGCGCGCACCTTGGAGCGCACTTCGGAGCGCTCCTTGGTGCGCACCAATCTTGGGCACCTCGGAGTGCACCATGGCGCCCACCAAGGTGCGCACCCGGGGCAAACCGAGCTCCGACTTCGTGCGCACCTTGGAGCGCACGAAAGGTGCGCACCATGGCGCCCACCAAGGTGCGCAGCCCAGCCAAGGCGTGCGCATCAAGGTGCGCACCCTGGCGAAGGTGCGCACCCGGGGCAAACCGAGCTCCGACTTCGTGCGCACCTTGGAGCGCACAAAAGGTGCGCAACCCAGCCAAGGTGTGCGCACCCCGGTCAAACCGAGCTCCGAATCGTGCGCACCAGAGGTGCACGCCATCGTGCGCACCTTGGAGCACACTTCGGAGCCCTCCTTGGTGCGCGCCGATGTTGCGCACCTCGGAGCGCACCCGGGGAAAACAATGCAATTAACCCGACTTTCGACTTCGTGGGCACCTCGGAGCGCTCTCGGGTTCGCACCTCGGAGCACACCGAGGTGCGCACCTTTGATGCGCTGCCTTCACCAATTTCCAGAAAAGGCAAGAAAACATTGAGAAGGTGTGCGCACCGAGGTGCCCACCCTGGCGAAGGTGCACGCGAGGTGCGCACCCGGGGCAAACCGGGCTCCGACTTCGTGCACGCCGCACCTTGGAGCACACTTCGGAGCGCTCCTTGGTGCGCACCAGGGCGCGCAACCCAGCCGAGGTGCCCACCCCGGCGAAGGTGCACGCGAGGTGCGCACCCGGGGCAAACCGGGCTCCGACTTCGTGCACGCCATGGTGCCCACCGCGGCGAAGGTGCACGCGAGGTGCGCACCCGGGGCAAACCGGGCTCCGACTTCGTGCACGCCGCACCTTGGAGCACACTTCGGAGCGCTCCTTGGTGCGCACCATGGTGCCCACCAGGGCGCGCAACCCCGCCGAAGGTGCACGCGAGGTGCGCACCCGGGGCAAACCGGGCTCCGACTTCGTGCACGCCGCACCTTGGAGCACACTTCGGAGCGCTCCTTGGTGCGCACCATGGTGCCCACCAGGGCGCGCAACCCCGCCGAAGGTGCACGCGAGGTGCGCACCCGGGGCAAACCGGGCTCCGACTTCGTGCACGCCATGGTGCGCACCGCGGCGAAGGTGCGCACCCGGGGCAAACCGGGCTCCGACTTCGTGCACGCCGCACCTTGGAGCACACTTCGGAGCGCTCCTTGGTGCGCACCAGGGCGCGCAACCCAGCCGAGGTGCCCACCCCGGCGAAGGTGCACGCGAGGTGCGTACCCGGGGCAAACCGGGCTCCGACTTCGTGCACGCCGCACCTTGGAGCACACTTCGGAGCGCTCCTTGGTGCGCACCATGGTGCCCACCAGGCCGCGCAACCCAGCCAAGGTGTGCGCACCAAGGTGCACGCGAGGTGCGCACCCGGGGCAAACCGGGGTCCGACTTCGTGCACGCCGCACCTTGGAGCACACATCGGGGCGCTCCCGGGTTCGCACCGGCGTTGCGCACCGTGGTGGGCACCTCGGAGCACACCAAGGTGGGCAGCGAGGTGCGCACCTTTGATGCGATGCCTTCACTAATTTCCATAAAAGGCAAAAAAAAAACGAGATTTTAAAATTTCCGTTTTGAAAGATAGTGAGAAAAAGGGAATGCTGGTGCCATCTTGAGCCCGCCCTGGTGCGCAGCCCAGCCAAGGTGTGCGCACCAAGGTGCCCACCCTGGCGAAGGTGCGCGCCCGGGCAATTAACCCAACTTCCAACTTCGCGCGCGCCAGGGTGGGAGCGCACCCAACAACCGGGCCTGGGAAGAGCCAATGCGAGAAACCCCACCAAACGCTCTGACAAAAAAAGAGGGGGCGCTCCAGTAACCCCGCTTCGGAGCGCACCCTGGGCAAACCCAGCCAAGGTGCCCACCCCGGCCAAGGTGCAGGCGAGGTGCGCACCCGGGGCAAACCGGGCTCCGACAACGTGCACGCCGCACCTTGGAGCACACTTCGTAGCGCTCCCGGGTGCGCACCTCAGAGCACACCAAGGTGGGCAGCGAGGTGCGCACCTTTGATGCGCTGCCTTCACTAATTTCCAGAAAAGGCAAAAAAAAAAGGAGATTTTAAAATTTCCGTTTTGAAAGATAGTGAAAAAAACGGAACGCGCGTGCCATCTTGAGCCCGCCCTGGTGCGCAGCCCAGGTAAGGTGCCCACCCTGGCAAAGGTGCGCACCCGGGCAATTAACCCTACTTCCGACTTCGTGCGCACCAGGGTGGCAACCGGGCCTCGGAAGAGCCAATGCGAGAAACCCCACCAAACGCTCCGACAAAAAAAGAGGCGGCGCTCCAATAACCCTGCTTCGGAGCGCAGCCGGGGCAAACCCAGCCAAGGTGCCCACCCCGACGAAGGTGCACGCGAGGTGCGCACCCGGGGCAAACCGGGCTCCGACAACGTGCACGCAGCACCTTGGAGCACACTTCGAAGCACTCCCGGGTGCCCACCGGCGTTGCGCACCGTGGTGGGCAGCGAGGTGCGCACCTTTGATGCGCTGCCTTCACTAATTTCCAGAAAAAGGCAAAAAAAAATGAGATTTTAAAATTTCCGTTTTGAAAGATAGTGAAAAAAAAGGAACGCGGGTGCCATCTTGAGCCCGCCCTGGTGCGCAGCCCAGGCAAGGCATGCGCACCAAGGTGCCCACCCGAGGTGCACACCCGGGGCAAACCGGGCTCCGACTTCGTGCAGGCCGCACCTTGGAGCACACTTCGGAGCGCTCCTTGGTGCGCACCATGGTGCCCACCAGGGCGCGCAACCCAGCCAAGGTCTGCACACCAAGGTGCCCACCCCGGCGAAGGTGCACGCGAGGTGCGCACCCGGGGCAAACCGGGCTCCGACTTCGTGCACGCCATGGTGCCCACCGCGGCGAAGGTGCACGCGAGGTGCGCACCCGGGGCAAACCGGGCTCCGACTTCGTGCACGCCGCACCTTGGAGCACACTTCGGAGCGCTCCTTGGTGCGCACCATGGTGCCCACCAGGGCGCGCAACCCAGCCAAGGTGTGCGCACCAAGGTGCACGCGAGGTGCGCACCCGGGGCAAACCGGGGTCCGACTTCGTGCACGCCGCACCTTGGAGCACACATCGGAGCGCTC
>NW_026728837.1:1545000-1567500 GCF_030272615.1 Cryptomeria japonica | reverse complement strand
GGGCGCACTTGGGGCGACTACCAGTGCCAACCCCTTATCCCGCGGTGCGTCCGACACACAGAAATTTCCAAGGCGGCCAAGGAGCCTCCCCGCATAGCAATCGGGGTGTGAGGTTACGGATGCAGCATTGATAGCAATCGAGGTGTGAGGCGAAGGATGCAGAAGTGAGAGCCGAGGGATGTAGCAGAGATAGCAATCGGGGTGTGTGATGCAGAAGAGATAGCAATCGAGGTGTGCGGTGGGAAGGGCCCAGCAGCCAGAATGCATGAAGCGACGGATGAAGCAGTGATGACAACCGGGCTGTGAGGAGAGGAGGGATGCAGCCAAGAAAGCAATCAGGGCTCGAGGCAAGGGATGCATCAAGGATAGCAATCATGTTGTGAGGCGAGATTCCAAAGGCTAAACGTGAGAGGCTGCAGGGTCGACTCAGAGAGGTCTATGCATGTGAGAGGCTGAAAGCAAGGTCGACTCGGAGCGGTCTATGCATCGGGCGCGCTTGGGGCGACTACCAGTGCCAACCCCTTATCCCGCGACGCGTCCGACAAAGAGAACGTTCCAAGGCGGCAGAGGAGGTTACCAGCCGAAGGATGCAGTAGCAATAACAGGTATAGTTCCGCGGCGGCCGAGAAGACTCACCGCATAGGAATCGGGATGCGAGGCGAGGGATGCGGCGGGAAGGCCCCGACGGCTAAACGGAAGAGGCTGCAGGGCCGCCTCGGAATGGTCCAAGCATCGGATGCGATTGGGACGACTACCAGTGCCAACCCCTTATCCCGCGATGCGTCCGATACACAGATAGTTCCAAGGTGGCCGAGGAGCCTCACCGCATATCAATCGGGGTGCGAGGCGAGGGATGGGGCGGGAAGGCCCCAACGGCTAGACGGAAGAGGCTTCAGGGCCACCTCGGAATGGTCCAAGCATCGGACGCGCTTGGGGCGACTGCCAGTGCCAACCCCTTATCCCGCGATGCGTCCGATACACAGATGGTTCCAAGGCGGCCGAGGAGCCTCACCGCATAGCAATCGGGGGTGCGAGGCGAGGGATGGGGCGGGAAGGCCCCAACGGCTAGACGGAAGAGGCTTCAGGGCCGCCTAGGAATGGTCCAAGCATCGGACACGCTTGGGGCGACTACCAGTGACAGCCCCCTATCCCGCGATGCGTCCGATACGAAGATGGTTCCAAGGCGGCCGAGGAGCCTCACCGCATAGCAATCGGGGTGCGAGGTGGGGGATGCGGCGAGATGGCCCCAACGGCTAGACGGAAGAGGCCACAGGGCCGCGTCGGAATAGTCCAAGCATCGGACGCGCTTGGGGCGACTACCAGTGACAACCCCTTATCCCGCGATGCGTCCGATACGAAGATAGTTCCAAGGCGGCCGAGGAGCCTCACCGCATAGCAATCGGGGTGCGAGGTGGGGGATGCGGCGAGATGGCCCCAACGGCTAGACGGAAGAGGCTGCAGGGCCGCCTCGGAATAGTCCAAGCATCGGACGCGCTTGGGGCCACTACCAGTGACAACCCCTTATCCCGCGATGCGTCCGATACGAAGATAGTTCCAAGGCGGCCGAAGAGCCTCACCGCATAGCAATCGGGGTGCGAGGTGGGGGATGCGGCGAGATGGCCCCAACGGCTAGACGGAAGAGGCCACAGGGCCGCCTCGGAATAGTCCAAGCATCGGACGCGCTTGGGGCGACTACCAGTGACAACCCCTTATCCCGCGATGCGTCCGATACGAAGATAGTTCCCAGGCGGCCGAGGAGCCTCACCGCATAGCAATCGGGGTGCGAGGCGAGGGATGCGGCGAGATGGCCCCAAAGGCTAGACGGAAGAGGCTGCAGGGCTGCCTCGGAATAGTCCAAGCATCGGACGCGCTTGGGGCGACTACCACTGCCAACCCCTTATCCCGCGATGCGTCCGATACACAGATAGTTCCGAGGCGGCCGAGGAGGTGGGGGATGCAGCGAGATGGCCCCAACGGCTAGACGGAAGAGGCTGCAGGGCCGCCTCGGAATAGTCCAAGCATCGGACGCGCTTGGGGCGACTACCAGTGACAACCCCTTATCCCGCGATGCGTCCGATACACAGATAGTTCCGAGGCGGCCAAGGAGCCTCACCGCATAGCAATCGTGGTGCGAGGTGGGGGATGCGGCGAGATGGCCCCAACGGCTAGACGGAAGAGGCTGCAGGGCCGCCTCGGAATGGTCCAAGCATCGGATGCGCTTGGGGCGACTACCAGTGACAACCCCTTATCCCGCGACGCGTCCGATACACAGATAGTTCCAAGGCGGCCGAGGAGCCTCACCGCATAGCAATCGGGGTGCGAGGCGAGGGATGCGGCGAGAAGGACCCAACGGCTAGACGGAAGAGGCTTCGGGTCCGCCTCGGAATGGTCCAAGCATCGGACGCGCTTGGGGCGACTACCAGTGACAACCCCTTATCCCGCGACGCGTCCGATACACAGATAGTTCCAAGGCGGCCGAGGAGCCTCACCGCATAGCAATCGGGGTGCGAGGCGAGGGATGCGGCGAGAAGGACCCAACGGCTAGACGGAAGAGGCTTCGGGTCCGCCTCGGAATGGTCCAAGCATCGGACGCGCTTGGGGCGACTACCAGTGACAACCCCTTATCCCGCGACGCGTCCGATACACAGATAGTTCCAAGGCGGCCGAGGAGCCTCACCGCATAGCAATCGGGGTGCGAGGCGAGGGATGCGGCGAGAAGGACCCAACGGCTAGACGGAAGAGGCTTCGGGTCCGCCTCGGAATGGTCCAAGCATCGGACGCGCTTGGGGCGACTACCAGTGACAACCCCTTATCCCGCGACGCGTCCGATACACAGATAGTTCCGAGGCGGCCGAGGAGCCTCACCGCATAGCAATCGGGGTGCGAGGCGAAGGATGCGGCGAGAAGGACCCAACGGCTAGACGGAAGAGGCTTCGGGTCCGCCTCGGAATGGTCCAAGCATCGGACGCGCTTGGGGCGACTACCAGTGACAACCCCTTATCCCGCGACGCGTCCGATACACAGATAGTTCCAAGGCGGCCGAGGAGCCTCACCGCATAGCAATCGGGGTGCGAGGCGAGGGATGCGGCGAGAAGGACCCAACGGCTAGACGGAAGAGGCTTCAGGGCCGCCTCGGAATGGTCCAAGCATCGAACGCGCTTGGGGCGACTACCAGTGACAACCCCTTATCCCGCGACGCGTCCGATACACAGATAGTTCCGAGGCGGCCGAGGAGCCTCACCGCATAGCAATCGGGGTGCGAGGCGAGGGATGCGGCGAGAAGGACCCAACGGCTAGACGGAAGAGGCTTCAGGGCCGCCTCGGAATGGTCCAAGCATCGGACGCGCTTGGGGCGACTACCAGTGACAACCCCTTATCCCGCGACGCGTCCGATACACAGATAGTTCCGAGGCGGCCGAGGAGCCTCAACGCATAGCAATCGGGGTGCGAGGCGAGGGATGCGGCGAGAAGGACCCAACGGCTAGACGGAAGAGGCTTCAGGGCCGCCTCGGAATGGTCCAAGCATCGGACGCGCTTGGGGCGACTACCAATGACAACCCCTTATCCCGCGACGCGTCCGATACACAGATAGTTCCGAGGCGGCCGAGGAGCCTCACCGCATAGCAATCGGGGTGCGAGGCGAGGGATGCGGCGAGAAGGACCCAACGGCTAGACGGAAGAGGCTTCAGGGCCGCCTCGGAATGGTCCAAGCATCGGACGCGCTTGGGGCGACTACCAGTGACAACCCCTTATCCCGCGACGCGTCCGATACACAGATAGTTCCGAGGCGGCCGAGGAGCCTCACCGCATAGCAATCGGGGTGCGAGGCGAGGGATGCGGCGAGAAGGACCCAACGGCTAGACGGAAGAGGCTTCAGGGCCGCCTCGGAATGGTCCAAGCATCGGACGCGCTTGGGGCGACTACCGTTGCCAACCCCTTATCCCGCGATGCGTCTGATACACAGATAGTTCCGAGGCGGCCGAGGAGCCTCACCGCATAGCAATCGGGTTGCGAGGCAGATTATTGGGAAGGGAACCCCCTGGGATGCGGCTCAAGCAGTGCCCAAAGGGACTGGAATGCGGAATCACATCGAGAGACCCAAATGCTATACGAGGGCTCAAATCGAATTATCGATTTGGCCACGACATGGACGCATCGGAACGACTACCTTTGCCGAACCACTCGCAATTGCATCCATACCGAAACCAATAGACATTTCCGTTAGAGCCCTCGCATAGCATTCGGGAATCTCGCATGCCCCTCTAAATCGACCAATGCTGGCGCTCAATGAAAATCCGAGCGCTACCACCGTTCGAGCGCCAGCATTGGTCGAGTTAGAGGGGCACGGGGGAGAATGCTCCAGTCAACACCTCCCCTATATAAGTTATTTGTCCGATTCTCGCACAACCGTAGTCTGCCTCGTCGAATCAAACAACGGTCCCAGATTCCGACTTCCGTTCCGTAGAGACCCAAAAGCTAGATGGAGGCTCGCAAGAAAGAGAGTCGGCGCATAGCAATCGGGTTTCTCGAACGTTTAGGGACCGAGCTCACTTGCGGATAGGGCAAAATCCGCCAAGCAACCCAAAAGCTAGACGGGGGCTCGAATCGAATCGCCTAGGCGGCCACAACAACGACGTGTTGGATCGACTACCAGTGCCAAACCATTCAGCAAGACTAGTCTGTGTCGAGGCCGGATAGAGATTCTCAGAGAGCGCCCGCATAGCATTTAGGAGACCTGCCGCGTCCCTCACACTCGACAAATGGTGGTGCACGTTTATAAATCCGAGCGATCCCAACCCTTTCAAGCACCAACATCGGTCGAGATAGAGGGGCACGGAGGGGGCTGCGTGAGACAACACAGTCCCCTATATAAGTTATTTGTCCGATTCTCACACATCCGAAGAATGGTCATCAAATCGGACAACAGCCCAAACTTCCGACTTCCGTCCCAGAAAGCCCAAGAGCTATCTAAAACGTTCATGGCCGGAACTCGATCGCGGCTATACCAGTCCGCCAAGCAACCCAAAAGCTAGACTGGAGCTCTAGTCGAATCACCTCTGTGGCCATTGCAAGGACGTGTTGGAGCGACTACCATTGCCGAACCATTCCGCAGGTCGAGTCCATACCAAGGCCGCATAGAGATTCACGATGAGCTCCTGCATAGCAATCAGGAGACTTGCCGTGTCCATCACAATCGATAAATCCTGGTGCAAGATTTTTGCATCCGAGCGCTCCAACCAGTCGAGCACCAGCATCAATCGACATAAACGGGCACGGGGGGAGGATGCTCGAGAACACTACCTCCCCTATATAAGTTATTTGTCCGATTCTCAAGCAGCCGAAGTCTGGTCATCGAATCGGGTCAAAGACCACAACTTCCGACTTTACCCACAATGCAAGTCATCGAATCGAACATCGGCCCCCGAGTCGGACTCCATGCGTATGTCAGGTCATCGGACCCAAATTCCGCCTTCCTGCGCATGGCGGGCCATCAATATCAACTCGGTCATCGGACCCAAACTCCGCCTTTTTGCGTATGGCACGCCTTCAAATCGGTCATCGGACCCAAATTCCGCCTTCCTGTGCATGGCGGGCCATCAACATCAACTCGGTCATCGGACCCAAATTCCGCCTTTCTGCGCATGGCACGCCATCAACTCGGTCATCGGACCCAAATTCCGCCTTCCTGCGCATGGCAGGTCATCGGACACAAATTCAGACCTCGCCAATATGCCTACGTATCGAATCGGTCATCGGACCCAACTTCCGACTTCATCCATACTGTAGGGTCTTTGAGGTTGGCGCGGTGCGCTCAACCCAGGGAGTCGACCCATCGAAGCATACACCTCCCCTATATAAGCTATTTGTCCGATTCCCACACCTGTGTAGTTTGCACCTCTGACCAGGACATCGACCCCAACTTCCGAACTCGACTGCAACGACGGCACCAGCGCCTTGGTGCGCACCTTGCGACGCACAGTCCCAACATTCGCCTTCCTGCACATGGCAGGTCATCGGACCCAAATTCCGACCTCGCGAGTATGCCTACATATCGAATCGGTCATCGGACCCAACTTCCGACTTCATCCATACCGTAGGGTCTTTGAGGTTGGCGCGGTGCGCTCAACCCGGGGAGTCGACCCAACGAAGCATACACCTCCCCTATATAAGCTATTTGTCCGATTCCCACACCTGTGTAGTTTGCACCTCCGATCAAGACATCGACCCCAACTTCCGAACTCGCCTCCAACGACCGAACCAGCGCCTTGGTGCGCACCTTGCAACGCACAGTGCCAACATTCGCCTTCCTGCACGTGGCAGGTCATCGGACCCAAATTCCGACCTCGCGAGTATGCCTACATATCGAATCGGTCATCGGACCCAACTTCCGACTTCATCCATACCGTAGGGTCTTTGAGGTTGGCGCGGTGCGCTCAACCCGGGGAGTCGACCCAACGAAGCATACACCTCCCCTATATAAGCTATTTGTCCGATTCCCACACCTGTGTAGCTTGCACCTCCGATCAGGACATCGACCCCAACTTCCGAACTCGACTAAAAAGACCGCACCAGCGCCTTGGTGTGCACCTTGCAACGCACAGTGTCAACATTCGCCTTCCTGCACATGGCAGGTCATCGGACCCAAATTCCGACCTCATGAGCATACCTACTAATCGAATCGGTCATCGGACCCAACTTCCGACTTCATCCATACCGTAGGGTCTTTGAGGTTGGCGCGGTGCGCTCAACCTGGGGAGTCGACCCATCGAAGCATACACCTCCCCTATATAAGCTATTTGTCCGATTCCGACACCTGTGTAGTTTGCACCTCCGCTCAGGACATCGACCCCAACTTCCGAACTCGCCTGCAACGACCGAACCAGCGCCTTGGTGCGCACCAAAAGTGCGCACTTTTGGAGGGCACTTTTCTGCGCTCCAAAGGTGCGCACTTTTGGAGGGCACTTTTTGGAGGGCACTTTTCTGCGCTCCAAAGGTGCGCACTTTTGGAGGGCACTTTTTGGAGGGCACTTTTCTGCGCTCCAAAGGTGCGCACTTTTGGAGGGCACTTTTTGGAGGGCACTTTTCTGCGCTCCAAAGGTGCGCACTTTTGGAGGGCACTTTTTGGAGGGCACTTTTCTGCGCTCCAAAGGTGCGCACTTTTGGAGGGCACTTTTTGGAGGGCACTTTTCTGCGCTCCAAAGGTGCGCACTTTTGGAGGGCACTTTTTGGAGGGCACTTTTCTGCGCTCCAAAGGTGCGCACTTTTGGAGGGCACTTTTTGGAGGGCACTTTTCTGCGCTCCAAAGGTGCGCACTTTTGGAGGGCACTTTTTGGAGGGCACTTTTCTGCGCTCCAAAGGTGCGCACTTTTGGAGGGCACTTTTTGGAGGGCACTTTTCTGCGCTCCAAAGGTGCGCACTTTTGGAGGGCACTTTTGTGCACTCCAAAGGTGCGCACTTTTGGAGGGCACTTTTCCTGTGCTCCAAAGGTGCACACCTAGGTGAGCACCTTCGACCACACCTTGTAGCACACCAAACTCTGACTTTCGACTTCATCCGCAATGCAGGGTCTTTGAGGTTGGCGCAATGCGCACAACCAGGGGAGTCGACCCATCAAACCCAACACCTCCCCTATATAAGCTATTTGTCTGATTCTCATACATGCGTAGCCTGCAGGAGCAATTAGGACATCGACCCCAACTTTCGGCTTCTAAACGAAAACAAGGTCTTTGAGGTTGGTGTAATGCGAACAACTAGGGGAGTCAACCCATCAAACCCAACACCTCCCCTATATAAGCTATTTGTCTGATTCTCATACATGTGTAGTCTACAGGAGCAATTAGGACATCGACCCCAACTTTTGACTTCTTAACGAAAACAAGGTCTTTGAGGTTGACGTAATGCGCACAACCAGGGGAGTCGACCCATCAAACCCAACACCTCCCCTATATAAGCTATTTGTCCGATTCTCATACATGTGTAGCCTGCAGGAGCCATTAGGACATTGACCCCAACTTTTGACTTCTTAACGAAAACAAGGTCTTTGAGGTTGGCGTAATGCGCACAACCAAGGGAGTTGACCCATCAAACCCAACACCTCCCCTATATAAGCTATTTGTCTGATTCTCATACATGTGTAGCCTGCAACAACGATTAGGACATCCACCCCAACTTCTGAATTCGTCTGCGTTGACCGCACCAAAGGTGCACGCCTTGGTGCTCACCAAAATCCGACTTCCGACTTCTTCTGCTATGCGGGGTCTTTGAGGTTGGCGCAGTGCGCACAACCAGGGGAGTCAACCCACCGAATGCAACACCTCCCCTATATAAGCTATTTGTCTGATTCTCATACATGCGTAGACTGCAGCAATGATTAGGACATCCACCCCAACTTTTGACTTCTTAAACAAGACAGGGTCTTTGAAGTTGGTGCAGTGCACACAACCAGGGGAGTCGACCCATCAAACGCAACACCTCCCCTATATAAAGCTATTTGTCCGATTCTCATACGTGTAGTCTGCAGCAGCGATTAGGACATCGACCCCAACTTCCGAATTCGTTTGCATTGACCGCACCAAAGGTGCACGCCTTGGTGTGCACCCTGGAGTGCACTTTGGTGCTCACCTCGGTGCACACTTTGGTGTGCACCTCGGTGTGCACCAAAGGTGCGCACCTTGGAGCGCACCAAAGGTGTACACTTTGGAGCGCACCACATAGGGTCTTTGAGAGGTTGGCGCAGTGCGCACACCAAGGTGGGTGTTGAGGTGCGTGCCGAGGTGGGTGGGTGCTAGGGTGCGCTCCATGGTGGGTGCCAGGGTGGGTGCGTGCTAGGGTGGATTCCAAAGAGGGTCATAGGGTGGGTGCCAAGGTGGGTTGGTGATATAGTGGGTTCAAAGGTGGGTACTAGGGTGGGTTCCAAGGTGGGTCACAAGTTGGGTGCCAGGATGCGTGGGTGTTAGGTTGGGTGCCAAGGTGGGCTCCTGCGTGGGTGGGTGCTAGGGTGGGTTTCAAGGTGGACGCGAGGGCGGGTGCCAAGGTGGGTAACAAGTTGGGTGTTAGGATGGGTGAGTGCTAGAGTGGGTGCCAAGGTGGGTGGGTGCTAAGGTGGATGCCAAGGTGGTTCACAGGGTGGGTGGGTTCTAGGGTGAGTTCCAAGGTGGGTCACAGGTTCAGTGCTAGGGTGGGTGTCAAGGCGGGTGTCGAGGTGCCTGGGTGCTAGGGTGTGGATGCCAATGTGGGTCATAGGGTGGGTACTAGGGTGGGCTGCAATGTGGGTGCCAAGGTGGGTAACATGCTCGGTGGGTTCTAAATTGGGTGCCAGGGTGGGTGTGCACCCACCTTGCCCGAGGTGGGTGCCAAGGTGCCAATGTGGGTGGGTGCTAAGGTGGATGCCAAGGTGGGTGAGAAGGTGGGTGATAGGTTGAGTGGTAGGATGGGTGGGTGCCAAGATGGGTCACAGGGTGGGTGCAAGGGTGGGTAGGTGCTAGGGTTGGTGTCAGGGTGGGTGGGTGCTAGGTTGGGTTCCAAGGTGGGTGCGAGGGTGAGTGTCAAGGTGGGTCACAGGTTAGGTGCTAGGATGGGTGAGTGCTAGCGTGCAAAGGTGCCAGGGTGGGTGCTAGGATGGGTCGATGCTAGGGTGAGTGGCAAGGTGGGTCCACAAGTGTCAAGGTGGGTGCCGAGGTGGGTGCCAAGTCGGCGACTGCTATGGTGGATGCCAAGGTGGGTCACGGGGTGGGTGCCAAGTTGCTAGGTTGGGTTCCAAGGTGGGTGCCAACGTGGGTGCTAGGGTGCGTGGGTTAAAGGGTGTGTCACAACGTGGGTGCCAGGATGGGTGCGCACCCACACTGGCCAAGACGGGTGCGGGTGCAAGGTTGGGTTCCAAGCCCGGTCACAGGCTGGGTGCTAGGATGGGTGGGTGCCAAGGTGGGCACCAGGGTGGGTGCACCCACCCTGGCCAAGGTGGGTCACGGGGTGGGTCCTAGGGTGGGTAACGGGGTGGGTACTAAGGTGCGTGCCAAGGTGGGTCATAGGGTGGGTGCCAAGGTGGGCACCAGGGTGGGTGTGCACCAACCCTAGCCAGGGTAGGTCACGGGGTGGTTGTCGGGGTGGGCGTCAAGGAGCCAAGGTGGGTGGCAAGTAGCCAAGTTGCGTGCCAAGGTGGGTGTCGGGGTGGGTGCCAAGGATCCAAGGTGGGTGCCAAGGAACCAAGGTGGGTGTCTGGGTGGGTGCCGAGGTGGGAGCCAGGGTGGGTCCCAAGGTGAGTGCAAAGGTGGGTGCCAGGGTCAAGGTGAGTGCCAATGTGGGTTCCAAGGTGCCAGGGTCAGGGTGAGTGCCAATGTGGGTTCAAAGGTGCTAAGTTGGGTGCGAGGTTGGGTGCGAGGGTGGGTGGGTGCCAAGGTGTGCTAGGTGGAAGCCCGGGTGGGTCGGCATCCCATGGGTGTCGAGTTGGGTGCCTGATGGGTGCTTCTTGTCAAGTTTTAGTCGTCGGGACTCATTTCGAGCCTTAGAGGTCGTTTCTTGTCCGGTTGCCCTGTCTTCGACCTGGGAACCCAATTTTGGTCCTCGGGTCCCATTTTTTTTTGTCTCGCATCCCACTTTTGGCCTGTGGCCTTTTCGGGGTCGATTCTCGTTTTGGGCATCAGAGCATGTTTCTTCTCCTAAAACCCAATATTTGTTTATTAAGTCTCGGAACACATTTTTGTTCTCGTGGACCCATCATGGGTCTTGGAACGCATTTGTGGTCCTTGGGTCCCATTTTGCATCCCGAAACTTGTGTTTTGGTGCTTGATCCCTATTTTGGGTGCCCACCTTGCACCAAGTGCGCACCCGGGGCAAACCGAGCGCCTTGGTGCACCGGGGCAAGATCGAGCGTGCACCCGAGGCGCCCCGAACATGCACCAAGGTGCACTCGGCCCACATGTGAGCGCAGGTCGTTGCGCCCGAGGTGGTGTGTGGGCACCGCGTTGCAGACGGGACACTGCACGCACACGACGCCCCCTCCAGGTGCACGCACGTAGGCCGGGCCGGGTGCACACCCGACGCCCTAGCAAGGTGCGCGCACCCGGGCAGGGCTCACACTTGGCGAACGGGGCGCACTTCGCGAGGGAGGGTGTGCACCTCGACGGGGGTGGGTGGCCGGGGTGGATTCGCACGTGGGTCGCGGTTTGCTAAGTACACACTGCGACAAGCTCATAACGGGTGCGATCATACCAGCATTAGTGCACCGGATCCCATCAGAACTCCGCAGTTAAGCGCGCTTGGGCCGGAGTAGTACTGGGATGGGTGACCTCCCGGGAAGTCCCGGTGTTGCACCCTTTTTTAGTTTTTCGCCGGGCGTCGCAATGCTATTTGAATAAACCTTTTGCCCGTTTGCGTTCTCGTCGGGGCCGGGCCGGGCCGGGGTGCGCTGCCCGCACTACCGCGCGCGCGGGGGGCGACACCGAGCGCGCACCCGAGGCACCCCGAGCACACAGGCCACGGTGCAACCCGGGCGTTGTGCGCGCACCCCGGTGCGCCCGAGGTGCTGCGCGCGCACCCAGGTGAAATCGGTGTGCACCTCGGCCAGTGCGCGCTCGGTCGAGTCGCGCACGTTGGCCAAGGTGCACGGTGATGTTTCTTACTCTAAGGTTCCGCACCAGACGCCCGGGACAGGTGAGCGAAGCTGGGCGGGGCCGGGTGCGCGGCCGGGGCAGGTGCACGCAGCTGGAGAGAGCTTTGGAGCACACTTCGGAGCGCACCAATGATGCGCTCCATTCAAAAGTTTCCTGAAAAGGCAAAAAAAGTTGAGATTATAGAATTTCCCACTTGAGAGATTGTAAAAAAAAAAAATTTAAAATGAAGGAAACGCGGGTGCCAAGGTGTGCGCAGCCCAGCCAAGGTGTGCGCACCAAGGCGCCCACCCTGGCGAAGGTGCACGCAAGGTGCGCACCCGAGGCAAACCGGACAATTAACCCAACTTTCGACTTCGCGCGCACCTTGGAGCGCACTTCGGAGCGCTCCTTGGTGCGCACCAATCTTGGGCACCTCGGAGTGCACCATGGCGCCCACCAAGGTGCGCACCCGGGGCAAACCGAGCTCCGACTTCGTGCGCACCTTGGAGCGCACGAAAGGTGCGCACCATGGCGCCCACCAAGGTGCGCAGCCCAGCCAAGGCGTGCGCATCAAGGTGCGCACCCTGGCGAAGGTGCGCACCCGGGGCAAACCGAGCTCCGACTTCGTGCGCACCTTGGAGCGCACAAAAGGTGCGCAACCCAGCCAAGGTGTGCGCACCCCGGTCAAACCGAGCTCCGAATCGTGCGCACCAGAGGTGCACGCCATCGTGCGCACCTTGGAGCACACTTCGGAGCCCTCCTTGGTGCGCGCCGATGTTGCGCACCTCGGAGCGCACCCGGGGAAAACAATGCAATTAACCCGACTTTCGACTTCGTGGGTACCTCGGAGCGCTCTCGGGTTCGCACCTCGGAGCACACCGAGGTGCGCACCTTTGATGCGCTGCCTTCACCAATTTCCAGAAAAGGCAAGAAAACATTGAGAAGGTGTGCGCACCGAGGTGCCCACCCTGGCGAAGGTGCACGCGAGGTGCGCACCCGGGGCAAACCGGGCTCCGACTTCGTGCACGCCGCACCTTGGAGCACACTTCGGAGCGCTCCTTGGTGCGCACCAGGGCGCGCAACCCAGCCGAGGTGCCCACCCCGGCGAAGGTGCACGCGAGGTGCGCACCCGGGGCAAACCGGGCTCCGACTTCGTGCACGCCATGGTGCCCACCGCGGCGAAGGTGCACGCGAGGTGCGCACCCGGGGCAAACCGGGCTCCGACTTCGTGCACGCCGCACCTTGGAGCACACTTCGGAGCGCTCCTTGGTGCGCACCATGGTGCCCACCAGGGCGCGCAACCCCGCCGAAGGTGCACGCGAGGTGCGCACCCGGGGCAAACCGGGCTCCGACTTCGTGCACGCCGCACCTTGGAGCACACTTCGGAGCGCTCCTTGGTGCGCACCATGGTGCCCACCAGGGCGCGCAACCCCGCCGAAGGTGCACGCGAGGTGCGCACCCGGGGCAAACCGGGCTCCGACTTCGTGCACGCCATGGTGCGCACCGCGGCGAAGGTGCGCACCCGGGGCAAACCGGGCTCCGACTTCGTGCACGCCGCACCTTGGAGCACACTTCGGAGCGCTCCTTGGTGCGCACCAGGGCGCGCAACCCAGCCGAGGTGCCCACCCCGGCGAAGGTGCACGCGAGGTGCGTACCCGGGGCAAACCGGGCTCCGACTTCGTGCACGCCGCACCTTGGAGCACACTTCGGAGCGCTCCTTGGTGCGCACCATGGTGCCCACCAGGCCGCGCAACCCAGCCAAGGTGTGCGCACCAAGGTGCACGCGAGGTGCGCACCCGGGGCAAACCGGGGTCCGACTTCGTGCACGCCGCACCTTGGAGCACACATCGGGGCGCTCCCGGGTTCGCACCGGCGTTGCGCACCGTGGTGGGCACCTCGGAGCACACCAAGGTGGGCAGCGAGGTGCGCACCTTTGATGCGATGCCTTCACTAATTTCCATAAAAGGCAAAAAAAAAACGAGATTTTAAAATTTCCGTTTTGAAAGATAGTGAGAAAAAGGGAATGCTGGTGCCATCTTGAGCCCGCCCTGGTGCGCAGCCCAGCCAAGGTGTGCGCACCAAGGTGCCCACCCTGGCGAAGGTGCGCGCCCGGGCAATTAATCCAACTTCCAACTTCGCGCGCGCCAGGGTGGGAGCGCACCCAACAACCGGGCCTGGGAAGAGCCAATGCGAGAAACCCCACCAAACGCTCTGACAAAAAAAGAGGGGGCGCTCCAGTAACCCCGCTTCGGAGCGCACCCTGGGCAAACCCAGCCAAGGTGCCCACCCCGGCCAAGGTGCAGGCGAGGTGCGCACCCGGGGCAAACCGGGCTCCGACAACGTGCACGCCGCACCTTGGAGCACACTTCGTAGCGCTCCCGGGTGCGCACCTCAGAGCACACCAAGGTGGGCAGCGAGGTGCGCACCTTTGATGCGCTGCCTTCACTAATTTCCAGAAAAGGCAAAAAAAAAAGGAGATTTTAAAATTTCCGTTTTGAAAGATAGTGAAAAAAACGGAACGCGCGTGCCATCTTGAGCCCGCCCTGGTGCGCAGCCCAGGTAAGGTGCCCACCCTGGCAAAGGTGCGCACCCGGGCAATTAACCCTACTTCCGACTTCGTGCGCGCCAGGGTGGCAACCGGGCCTCGGAAGAGCCAATGCGAGAAACCCCACCAAACGCTCCGACAAAAAAAGAGGCGGCGCTCCAATAACCCCGCTTCGGAGCGCAGCCGGGGCAAACCCAGCCAAGGTGCCCACCCCGACGAAGGTGCACGCGAGGTGCGCACCCGGGGCAAACCGGGCTCCGACAACGTGCACGCAGCACCTTGGAGCACACTTCGAAGCACTCCCGGGTGCCCACCGGCGTTGCGCACCGTGGTGGGCAGCGAGGTGCGCACCTTTGATGCGCTGCCTTCACTAATTTCCAGAAAAAGGCAAAAAAAAATGAGATTTTAAAATTTCCGTTTTGAAAGATAGTGAAAAAAAAGGAACGCGGGTGCCATCTTGAGCCCGCCCTGGTGCGCAGCCCAGGCAAGGCATGCGCACCAAGGTGCCCACCCGAGGTGCACACCCGGGGCAAACCGGGCTCCGACTTCGTGCAGGCCGCACCTTGGAGCACACTTCGGAGCGCTCCTTGGTGCGCACCATGGTGCCCACCAGGGCGCGCAACCCAGCCAAGGTCTGCACACCAAGGTGCCCACCCCGGCGAAGGTGCACGCGAGGTGCGCACCCGGGGCAAACCGGGCTCCGACTTCGTGCACGCCATGGTGCCCACCGCGGCGAAGGTGCACGCGAGGTGCGCACCCGGGGCAAACCGGGCTCCGACTTCGTGCACGCCGCACCTTGGAGCACACTTCGGAGCGCTCCTTGGTGCGCACCATGGTGCCCACCAGGGCGCGCAACCCAGCCAAGGTGTGCGCACCAAGGTGCACGCGAGGTGCGCACCCGGGGCAAACCGGGGTCCGACTTCGTGCACGCCGCACCTTGGAGCACACATCGGAGCGCTCCCAGGTTCGCACCAGCGTTGCGCACCTTTGATGCGCTGCCTTCACTAATTTCCAGAAAAGGCAAAAAAAAACGAGATTTTAAAATTTCCGTTCTGAAAGATAGTGAAAAAAACGGAACGCGGGTGCCATCTTGAGCCCTTCCTGGTGCGCAGCCCAGGCAAGTTGTGCGCACCAAGGTGCCCACCCTGGCGGAGGTGCGCGCCCGGGGCAATCCGGGCTCCGACTTCGTGCACTGCATGGTGCCCACCAAGGCGCGCAACCCAGCCAAGGTGCCCACCGCAGCGAAGGTGCACGCGAGGTGCGCACCCGAGGTGCACACCCGGGGCAAACCGGGCTCCGACTTCGTGCACGCCGCACCTTGGAGCACACTTCAGAGCGCTCCTTGGTGCGCACCAGGGCGCGCAACCCAGCCGAGGTGCCCACCCCGGCGAAGGTGCACGCGAGGTGCGCACCCGGGGCAAACCGGGCTCCGACTTCGTGCACGCCATGGTGCCCACCGCGGCGAAGGTGCGCACCCGGGGCAAACCGGGCTCCGACTTCGTGCACGCCGCACCTTGGAGCACACTTCGGAGCGCTCCTTGGTGCGCACCATGGTGCCCACCAGGCCGCGCAACCCAGCCAAGGTGTGCGCACCAAGGTGCACGCGAGGTGCGCACCCGGGGCAAACCGGGGTCCGACTTCGTGCACGCCGCACCTTGGAGCACACATCGGGGCGCTCCCGGGTTCGCACCGGCGTTGCGCACCGTGGTGGGCACCTCGGAGCACACCAAGGTGGGCAGCGAGGTGCGCACCTTTGATGCGATGCCTTCACTAATTTCCATAAAAGGCAAAAAAAAAACGAGATTTTAAAATTTCCGTTTTGAAAGATAGTGAGAAAAAGGGAATGCTGGTGCCATCTTGAGCCCGCCCTGGTGCGCAGCCCAGCCAAGGTTTGCGCACCAAGGTGCCCACCCTGGCGAAGGTGCGCGCCCGGGCAATTAACCCAACTTCCAACTTCGCGCGCGCCAGGGTGGGAGCGCACCCAACAACCGGGCCTGGGAAGAGCCAATGCGAGAAACCCCACCAAACTCTCTGACAAAAAAAGAGGGGGCGCTCCAGTAACCCCGCTTCGGAGCGCACCCTGGGCAAACCCAGCCAAGGTGCCCACCCCGGCCAAGGTGCAGGCGAGGTGCGCACCCGGGGCAAACCGGGCTCCGACAACGTGCACGCCGCACCTTGGAGCACACTTCGTAGCGCTCCCGGGTGCGCACCTCAGAGCACACCAAGGTGGGCAGCGAGGTGCGCACCTTTGATGCGCTGCCTTCACTAATTTCCAGAAAAGGCAAAAAAAAAAGGAGATTTTAAAATTTCCGTTTTGAAAGATAGTGAAAAAAACGGAACGCGCGTGCCATCTTGAGCCCGCCCTGGTGCGCAGCCCAGGTAAGGTGCCACCCTGGCAAAGGTGCGCACCCGGGCAATTAACCCTACTTCCGACTTCGTGCGCGCCAGGGTGGCAACCGGGCCTCGGAAGAGCCAATGCGAGAAACCCCACCAAACGCTCCGACAAAAAAAGAGGCGGCGCTCCAATAACCCCGCTTCGGAGCGCAGCCGGGGCAAACCAAGCCAAGGTGCCCACCCCGACGAAGGTGCACGCGAGGTGCGCACCCGGGGCAAACCGGGCTCCGACAACGTGCACGCAGCACCTTGGAGCACACTTCGAAGCACTCCCGGGTGCCCACCGGCGTTGCGCACCGTGGTGGGCAGCGAGGTGCGCACCTTTGATGCGCTACCTTCACTAATTTCCAGAAAAAGGCAAAAAAAAATGAGATTTTAAAATTTCCGTTTTGAAAGATAGTGAAAAAAAAGGAACGCGGGTGCCATCTTGAGCCCGCCCTGGTGCGCAGCCCAGGCAAGGCATGCGCACCAAGGTGCCCACCCGAGGTGCACACCCGGGGCAAACCGGGCTCCGACTTCGTGCAGGCCGCACCTTGGAGCACACTTCGGAGCGCTCCTTGGTGCGCACCATGGTGCCCACCAGGGCGCACCCGAGGCAAACCGGGCTCCGACTTCGTGCACGCCGCACCTTGGAGCACACATCGGAGCGCTCCCAGGTTCGCACCAGCGTTGCGCACCTTTGATGCGCTGCCTTCACTAATTTCCAGAAAAGGCAAAAAAAAACGATATTTTAAAATTTCCGTTCTGAAAGATAGTGAAAAAAACGGAACGCGGGTGCCATCTTGAGCCCTTCCTGATGCGCAGCCCAGGCAAGTTGTGCGCACCAAGGTGCCCACCCTGGCGGAGGTGCGCGCCCGGGGCAAACCGGGCTCCGACTTCGTGCACTGCATGGTGCCCACCAAGGCGCGCAATCCAGCCAAGGTGCCCACCGCAGCGAAGGTGCACGCGAGGTGCGCACCCGAGGTGCACACCCGGGGCAAACCGGGCTCCGACTTCGTGCACGCCGCACCTTGGAGCACACTTCAGAGCGCTCCTTGGTACGCACCAGGGCGCGCAACCCAGCCAAGGTGCTCACCCCGGCGAAGGTGCACGCGAGGTGCGCACCCGGGGCAAACCGGGCTCGGACTTCGTGCACGCCGCACCTTGGAGCACACATCGGAGCGCTCCCGGGTTCGCACCAGCATTGCGCACCTTTGATGCGCTGCCTTCACTAATTTCCAGAAAAGGCAAAAAAAAGAAAAAAATGAGATTTTAAAATTTCCGTTTTGAAAGATAGTGAAAAAAACGGAACGCGGGTGCCATCTTGAGCCCGCCCTGGTGTGCAGCCCAGGCAAGTTGTGCGCACCAAGGCACCCACCCTGGCCAAGGTGGGTCACGGGGTGGGTCCTAGGGTGGGTAACGGGGTGGGTACTAAGGTGCGTGCCAAGGTGGGTCATAGGGTGGGTGCCAAGGTGGGCACCAGGGTGGGTGTGCACCAACCCTAGCCAGGGTAGGTCACGGGGTGGTTGTCGGGGTGGGCGTCAAGGAGCCAAGGTGGGTGGCAAGTAGCCAAGTTGCGTGCCAAGGTGGGTGTCGGGGTGGGTGCCAAGGATCCAAGGTGGGTGCCAAGGAACCAAGGTGGGTGTCTGGGTGGGTGCCGAGGTGGGAGCCAGGGTGGGTCCCAAGGTGAGTGCAAAGGTGGGTGCCAGGGTCAAGGTGAGTGCCAATGTGGGTTCCAAGGTGCCAGGGTCATGGTGAGTGCCAATGTGGGTTCAAAGGTGCTAAGTTGGGTGCGAGGTTGGGTGCGAGGGTGGGTGGGTGCCAAGGTGTGCTAGGTGGAAGCCCGGGTGGGTCGGCATCCCATGGGTGTCGAGTTGGGTGCCTGATGGGTGCTTCTTGTCAAGTTTTAGTCGTCGGGACTCATTTCGAGCCTTAGAGGTCGTTTCTTGTCCGGTTGCCCTGTCTTCGACCTGGGAACCCAATTTTGGTCCTCGGGTCCCATTTTTTTTTGTCTCGCATCCCACTTTTGGCCTGTGGCCTTTTCGGGGTCGATTCTCGTTTTGGGCATCAGAGCATGTTTCTTCTCCTAAAACCCAATATTTGTTTATTAAGTCTCGGAACACATTTTTGTTCTCGTGGACCCATCATGGGTCTTGGAACGCATTTGTGGTCCTTGGGTCCCATTTTGCATCCCGAAACTTGTGTTTTGGTGCTTGATCCCTATTTTGGGTGCCCACCTTGCACCAAGTGCGCACCCGGGGCAAACCGAGCGCCTTGGTGCACCGGGGCAAGATCGAGCGTGCACCCGAGGCGCCCCGAACATGCACCAAGGTGCACTCGGCCCACATGTGAGCGCAGGTCGTTGCGCCCGAGGTGGTGTGTGGGCACCGCGTTGCAGACGGGACACTGCACGCACACGACGCCCCCTACAGGTGCACGCACGTAGGCCGGGCCGGGTGCACACCCGACGCCCTAGCAAGGTGCGCGCACCCGGGCAGGGCTCACACTTGGCGAACGGGGCGCACTTCGCGAGGGAGGGTGTGCACCTCGACGGGGGTGGGTGGCCGGGGTGGATTCGCACGTGGGTCGCGGTTTGCTAAGTACACACTGCGACAAGCTCATAACGGGTGCGATCATACCAGCGTTAGTGCACCGGATCCCATCAGAACTCCGCAGTTAAGCGCGCTTGGGCCGGAGTAGTACTGGGATGGGTGACCTCCCGGGAAGTCCCGGTGTTGCACCCTTTTTTAGTTTTTCGCCGGGCATCGCAATGCTATTTGAATAAACCTTTTGCCCGTTTGCGTTCTCGTCGGGGCCGGGCCGGGCCGGGGTGCGCTGCCCGCACTACCGCGCGCGCGGGGGGCGACACCGAGCGCGCACCCGAGGCGCCCCGAGCACACAGGCCACGGTGCAACCCGGGCGTTGTGCGCGCACCCCGGTGCGCCCGAGGTGCTGCGCGCGCACCCAGGTGAAATCGGTGTGCACCTCGGCCAGTGCGCGCTCGGTCGAGTCGCGCACGTTGGCCAAGGTGCACGGTGATGTTTCTTACTCTAAGGTTCCGCACCAGACGCCCGGGACAGGTGAGCGAAGCTGGGCGGGGCCGGGTGCGCGGCCGGGGCAGGTGCACGCAGCTGGAGAGAGCTTTGGAGCACACTTCGGAGCGCACCAATGATGCGCTCCATTCAAAAGTTTCCTGAAAAGGCAAAAAAAGTTGAGATTATAGAATTTCCCACTTGAGAGATTGTAAAAAAAAAAAATTTAAAATGAAGGAAACGCGGGTGCCAAGGTGTGCGCAGCCCAGCCAAGGTGTGCGCACCAAGGCGCCCACCCTGGCGAAGGTGCACGCAAGGTGCGCACCCGAGGCAAACCGGACAATTAACCCAACTTTCGACTTCGCGCGCACCTTGGAGCGCACTTCGGAGCGCTCCTTGGTGCGCACCAATCTTGGGCACCTCGGAGTGCACCATGGCGCCCACCAAGGTGCGCACCCGGGGCAAACCGAGCTCCGACTTCGTGCGCACCTTGGAGCGCACGAAAGGTGCGCACCATGGCGCCCACCAAGGTGCGCAGCCCAGCCAAGGCGTGCGCATCAAGGTGCGCACCCTGGCGAAGGTGCGCACCCGGGGCAAACCGAGCTCCGACTTCGTGCGCACCTTGGAGCGCACAAAAGGTGCGCAACCCAGCCAAGGTGTGCGCACCCCGGTCAAACCGAGCTCCGAATCGTGCGCACCAGAGGTGCACGCCATCGTGCGCACCTTGGAGCACACTTCGGAGCCCTCCTTGGTGCGCGCCGATGTTGCGCACCTCGGAGCGCACCCGGGGAAAACAATGCAATTAACCCGACTTTCGACTTCGTGGGCACCTCGGAGCGCTCTCGGGTTCGCACCTCGGAGCACACCGAGGTGCGCACCTTTGATGCGCTGCCTTCACCAATTTCCAGAAAAGGCAAGAAAACATTGAGAAGGTGTGCGCACCGAGGTGCCCACCCTGGCGAAGGTGCACGCGAGGTGCGCACCCGGGGCAAACCGGGCTCCGACTTCGTGCACGCCGCACCTTGGAGCACACTTCGGAGCGCTCCTTGGTGCGCACCAGGGCGCGCAACCCAGCCGAGGTGCCCACCCCGGCGAAGGTGCACGCGAGGTGCGCACCCGGGGCAAACCGGGCTCCGACTTCGTGCACGCCATGGTGCCCACCGCGGCGAAGGTGCACGCGAGGTGCGCACCCGGGGCAAACCGGGCTCCGACTTCGTGCACGCCGCACCTTGGAGCACACTTCGGAGCGCTCCTTGGTGCGCACCATGGTGCCCACCAGGGCGCGCAACCCCGCCGAAGGTGCACGCGAGGTGCGCACCCGGGGCAAACCGGGCTCCGACTTCGTGCACGCCGCACCTTGGAGCACACTTCGGAGCGCTCCTTGGTGCGCACCATGGTGCCCACCAGGGCGCGCAACCCCGCCGAAGGTGCACGCGAGGTGCGCACCCGGGGCAAACCGGGCTCCGACTTCGTGCACGCCGCACCTTGGAGCACACTTCGGAGCGCTCCTTGGTGCGCACCAGGGCGCGCAACCCAGCCGAGGTGCCCACCCCGGCGAAGGTGCACGCGAGGTGCGTACCCGGGGCAAACCGGGCTCCGACTTCGTGCACGCCGCACCTTGGAGCACACTTCGGAGCGCTCCTTGGTGCGCACCATGGTGCCCACCAGGCCGCGCAACCCAGCCAAGGTGTGCGCACCAAGGTGCACGCGAGGTGCGCACCCGGGGCAAACCGGGGTCCGACTTCGTGCACGCCGCACCTTGGAGCACACATCGGGGCGCTCCCGGGTTCGCACCGGCGTTGCGCACCGTGGTGGGCACCTCGGAGCACACCAAGGTGGGCAGCGAGGTGCGCACCTTTGATGCGATGCCTTCACTAATTTCCATAAAAGGCAAAAAAAAAACGAGATTTTAAAATTTCCGTTTTGAAAGATAGTGAGAAAAAGGGAATGCTGGTGCCATCTTGAGCCCGCCCTGGTGCGCAGCCCAGCCAAGGTGTGCGCACCAAGGTGCCCACCCTGGCGAAGGTGCGCGCCCGGGCAATTAATCCAACTTCCAACTTCGCGCGCGCCAGGGTGGGAGCGCACCCAACAACCGGGCCTGGGAAGAGCCAATGCGAGAAACCCCACCAAACGCTCTGACAAAAAAAGAGGGGGCGCTCCAGTAACCCCGCTTCGGAGCGCACCCTGGGCAAACCCAGCCAAGGTGCCCACCCCGGCCAAGGTGCAGGCGAGGTGCGCACCCGGGGCAAACCGGGCTCCGACAACGTGCACGCCGCACCTTGGAGCACACTTCGTAGCGCTCCCGGGTGCGCACCTCAGAGCACACCAAGGTGGGCAGCGAGGTGCGCACCTTTGATGCGCTGCCTTCACTAATTTCCAGAAAAGGCAAAAAAAAAAGGAGATTTTAAAATTTCCGTTTTGAAAGATAGTGAAAAAAACGGAACGCGCGTGCCATCTTGAGCCCGCCCTGGTGCGCAGCCCAGGTAAGGTGCCCACCCTGGCAAAGGTGCGCACCCGGGCAATTAACCCTACTTCCGACTTCGTGCGCGCCAGGGTGGCAACCGGGCCTCGGAAGAGCCAATGCGAGAAACCCCACCAAACGCTCCGACAAAAAAAGAGGCGGCGCTCCAATAACCCCGCTTCGGAGCGCAGCCGGGGCAAACCCAGCCAAGGTGCCCACCCCGACGAAGGTGCACGCGAGGTGCGCACCCGGGGCAAACCGGGCTCCGACAACGTGCACGCAGCACCTTGGAGCACACTTCGAAGCACTCCCGGGTGCCCACCGGCGTTGCGCACCGTGGTGGGCAGCGAGGTGCGCACCTTTGATGCGCTGCCTTCACTAATTTCCAGAAAAAGGCAAAAAAAAATGAGATTTTAAAATTTCCGTTTTGAAAGATAGTGAAAAAAAAGGAACGCGGGTGCCATCTTGAGCCCGCCCTGGTGCGCAGCCCAGGCAAGGCAT
>NW_026728837.1:1512500-1535000 GCF_030272615.1 Cryptomeria japonica | reverse complement strand
ACCTACGTGCAAAGCGGTCGCACACCGGGTAAGGGAGTGAGAGCCCCAAACATAGCTGGGCGAGGCGCTCACTCCGCTCTTTAATATCTCGTTAATACCGCCAAGGAAATGGCACAAGCACACACACACAAGCATCCTCGGAAGAGGACAGTTCGAGTGACAGGTCAAATCCAAGAGTTCCGAAGACTACCTCCAGGAACAATCGGGAACAAGACCGATTACAAGTCGTCGAGTCTGTTACTGGGCGAACACGAGATGCGCACAGGAAATCGATCAGCCCTCACAATGGCCCAAGGCCAGAGATCGGACTGCTACGATTTACCCCAACAATCATCGTGCCACTCTTCGCAGAGAGGTGATAGACGCCAACGAGCCCGCGCATAGCAATCGAGGTGTAAAAAGGGCGTTGAAGGCAGGAAGCCTGGACGAAAGAGGCTACGAGGTCACCTCGAAGCGGTCTAAGAATCGGGCGCACTTGGGGCGACTACCAGTGCCAACCCCTTATCCCGCGGTGCGTCCGACACACAGAAATTTCCAAGGCGGCCAAGGAGCCTCCCCGCATAGCAATCGGGGTGTGAGGTTACGGATGCAGCATTGATAGCAATCGAGGTGTGAGGCGAAGGATGCAGAAGTGAGAGCCGAGGGATGTAGCAGAGATAGCAATCGGGGTGTGTGATGCAGAAGAGATAGCAATCGAGGTGTGCGGTGGGAAGGGCCCAGCAGCCAGAATGCATGAAGCGACGGATGAAGCAGTGATGACAACCGGGCTGTGAGGAGAGGAGGGATGCAGCCAAGAAAGCAATCAGGGCTCGAGGCAAGGGATGCATCAAGGATAGCAATCATGTTGTGAGGCGAGATTCCAAAGGCTAAACGTGAGAGGCTGCAGGGTCGACTCAGAGAGGTCTATGCATGTGAGAGGCTGAAAGCAAGGTCGACTCGGAGCGGTCTATGCATCGGGCGCGCTTGGGGCGACTACCAGTGCCAACCCCTTATCCCGCGACGCGTCCGACAAAGAGAACGTTCCAAGGCGGCAGAGGAGGTTACCAGCCGAAGGATGCAGTAGCAATAACAGGTATAGTTCCGCGGCGGCCGAGAAGACTCACCGCATAGGAATCGAGATGCGAGGCGAGGGATGCGGCGGGAAGGCCCCGACGGCTAAACGGAAGAGGCTGCAGGGCCGCCTCGGAATGGTCCAAGCATCGGATGCGATTGGGACGACTACCAGTGCCAACCCCTTATCCCGCGATGCGTCCGATACACAGATAGTTCCAAGGCGGCCGAGGAGCCTCACCGCATATCAATCGGGGTGCGAGGCGAGGGATGGGGCGGGAAGGCCCCAACGGCTAGACGGAAGAGGCTTCAGGGCCACCTCGGAATGGTCCAAGCATCGGACGCGCTTGGGGCGACTGCCAGTGCCAACCCCTTATCCCGCGATGCGTCCGATACACAGATGGTTCCAAGGCGGCCGAGGAGCCTCACCGCATAGCAATCGGGGGTGCGAGGCGAGGGATGGGGCGGGAAGGCCCCAACGGCTAGACGGAAGAGGCTTCAGGGCCGCCTAGGAATGGTCCAAGCATCGGACACGCTTGGGGCGACTACCAGTGACAGCCCCCTATCCCGCGATGCGTCCGATACGAAGATGGTTCCAAGGCGGCCGAGGAGCCTCACCGCATAGCAATCGGGGTGCGAGGTGGGGGATGCGGCGAGATGGCCCCAACGGCTAGACGGAAGAGGCCACAGGGCCGCGTCGGAATAGTCCAAGCATCGGACGCGCTTGGGGCGACTACCAGTGACAACCCCTTATCCCGCGATGCGTCCGATACGAAGATAGTTCCAAGGCGGCCGAGGAGCCTCACCGCATAGCAATCGGGGTGCGAGGTGGGGGATGCGGCGAGATGGCCCCAACGGCTAGACGGAAGAGGCTGCAGGGCCGCCTCGGAATAGTCCAAGCATCGGACGCGCTTGGGGCCACTACCAGTGACAACCCCTTATCCCGCGATGCGTCCGATACGAAGATAGTTCCAAGGCGGCCGAAGAGCCTCACCGCATAGCAATCGGGGTGCGAGGTGGGGGATGCGGCGAGATGGCCCCAACGGCTAGACGGAAGAGGCCACAGGGCCGCCTCGGAATAGTCCAAGCATCGGACGCGCTTGGGGCGACTACCAGTGACAACCCCTTATCCCGCGATGCGTCCGATACGAAGATAGTTCCCAGGCGGCCGAGGAGCCTCACCGCATAGCAATCGGGGTGCGAGGCGAGGGATGCGGCGAGATGGCCCCAAAGGCTAGACGGAAGAGGCTGCAGGGCTGCCTCGGAATAGTCCAAGCATCGGACGCGCTTGGGGCGACTACCACTGCCAACCCCTTATCCCGCGATGCGTCCGATACACAGATAGTTCCGAGGCGGCCGAGGAGGTGGGGGATGCAGCGAGATGGCCCCAACGGCTAGACGGAAGAGGCTGCAGGGCCGCCTCGGAATAGTCCAAGCATCGGACGCGCTTGGGGCGACTACCAGTGACAACCCCTTATCCCGCGATGCGTCCGATACACAGATAGTTCCGAGGCGGCCAAGGAGCCTCACCGCATAGCAATCGTGGTGCGAGGTGGGGGATGCGGCGAGATGGCCCCAACGGCTAGACGGAAGAGGCTGCAGGGCCGCCTCGGAATGGTCCAAGCATCGGATGCGCTTGGGGCGACTACCACTGCCAACCCCTTATCCCGCGATGCGTCCGATACACAGATAGTTCCAAGGCGGCCGAGGAGCCTCACAGCATAGCAATCAGGGTGCGAGGCGAGGGATGCGGCGAGAAAGCCCCAACGGCTAGAGGGAAGAGGCTTCAGGTCCGCCTCGGAATGGTCCAAGCATCGGACGCGCTTGGGGCGACTACCAGTGACAACCCCTTATCCCGCGACGCGTCCGATACACAGATAGTTCCAAGGCGGCCGAGGAGCCTCACCGCATAGCAATCGGGGTGCGAGGCGAGGGATGCGGCGAGAAGGACCCAACGGCTACACGGAAGAGGCTTCGGGGCCGCCTCGGAATGGTCCAAGCATCAGACGCGCTTGGGGCGACTACCAGTGACAACCCCTTATCCCGCGACGCGTCCGATACACAGATAGTTCCAAGGCGGCCGAGGAGCCTCACCGCATAGCAATCGGGGTGCGAGGCGAGGGATGCGGCGAGAAGGACCCAACGGCTAGACGGAAGAGGCTTCGGGGCCGCCTCGGAATGGTCCAAGCATCGGACGCGCTTGGGGCGACTACCAGTGACAACCCCTTATCCCGCGACGCGTCCGATACACAGATAGTTCCAAGGCGGCCGAGGAGCCTCACCGCATAGCAATCGGGGTGCGAGGCGAGGGATGCGGCGAGAAGGACCCAACGGCTAGACGGAAGAGGCTTCGGGTCCGCCTCGGAATGGTCCAAGCATCGGACGCGCTTGGGGCGACTACCAGTGACAACCCCTTATCCCGCGACGCGTCCGATACACAGATAGTTCCAAGGCGGCCGAGGAGCCTCACCGCATAGCAATCGGGGTGCGAGGCGAGGGATGCGGCGAGAAGGACCCAACGGCTAGACGGAAGAGGCTTCGGGTCCGCCTCGGAATGGTCCAAGCATCGGACGCGCTTGGGGCGACTACCAGTGACAACCCCTTATCCTGCGACGCGTCCGATACACAGATAGTTCCAAGGCGGCCGAGGAGCCTCACCGCATAGCAATCGGGGTGCGAGGCGAGGGATGCGGCGAGAAGGACCCAACGGCTAGACGGAAGAGGCTTCGGGTCCGCCTCGGAATGGTCCAAGCATCGGACGCGCTTGGGGCGACTACCAGTGACAACCCCTTATCCCGCGACGCGTCCGATACACAGATAGTTCCGAGGCGGCCGAGGAGCCTCACCGCATAGCAATCGGGGTGCGAGGCGAAGGATGCGGCGAGAAGGACCCAACGGCTAGACGGAAGAGGCTTCGGGTCCGCCTCGGAATGGTCCAAGCATCGGACGCGCTTGGGGCGACTACCAGTGACAACCCCTTATCCCGCGACGCGTCCGATACACAGATAGTTCCAAGGCGGCCGAGGAGCCTCACCGCATAGCAATCGGGGTGCGAGGCGAGGGATGCGGCGAGAAGGACCCAACGGCTAGACGGAAGAGGCTTCAGGGCCGCCTCGGAATGGTCCAAGCATCGAACGCGCTTGGGGCGACTACCAGTGACAACCCCTTATCCCGCGACGCGTCCGATACACAGATAGTTCCGAGGCGGCCGAGGAGCCTCACCGCATAGCAATCGGGGTGCGAGGCGAGGGATGCGGCGAGAAGGACCCAACGGCTAGACGGAAGAGGCTTCAGGGCCGCCTCGGAATGGTCCAAGCATCGGACGCGCTTGGGGCGACTACCAGTGACAACCCCTTATCCCGCGACGCGTCCGATACACAGATAGTTCCGAGGCGGCCGAGGAGCCTCACCGCATAGCAATCGGGGTGCGAGGCGAGGGATGCGGCGAGAAGGACCCAACGGCTAGACGGAAGAGGCTTCAGGGCCGCCTCGGAATGGTCCAAGCATCGGACGCGCTTGGGGCGACTACCAATGACAACCCCTTATCCCGCGACGCGTCCGATACACAGATAGTTCCGAGGCGGCCGAGGAGCCTCACCGCATAGCAATCGGGGTGCGAGGCGAGGGATGCGGCGAGAAGGACCCAACGGCTAGACGGAAGAGGCTTCAGGGCCGCCTCGGAATGGTCCAAGCATCGGACGCGCTTGGGGCGACTACCAATGACAACCCCTTATCCCGCGACGCGTCCGATACACAGATAGTTCCGAGGCGGCCGAGGAGCCTCACCGCATAGCAATCGGGGTGCGAGGCGAGGGATGCGGCGAGAAGGACCCAACGGCTAGACGGAAGAGGCTTCAGGGCCGCCTCGGAATGGTCCAAGCATCGGACGCGCTTGGGGCGACTACCAGTGACAACCCCTTATCCCGCGACGCGTCCGATACACAGATAGTTCCGAGGCGGCCGAGGAGCCTCACCGCATAGCAATCGGGTTGCGAGGCGAGGGATGCGGCGAGAAGGACCCAACGGCTAGACGGAAGAGGCTTCAGGGCCGCCTCGGAATGGTCCAAGCATCGGACGCGCTTGGGGCGACTACCGTTGCCAACCCCTTATCCCGCGATGCGTCTGATACACAGATAGTTCCGAGGCGGCCGAGGAGCCTCACCGCATAGCAATCGGGTTGCGAGGCAGATTATTGGGAAGGGAACCCCCTGGGATGCGGCTCAAGCAGTGCCCAAAGGGACTGGAATGCGGAATCACATCGAGAGACCCAAATGCTATACGAGGGCTCAAATCGAATTATCGATTTGGCCACGACATGGACGCATCGGAACGACTACCTTTGCCGAACCACTCGCAATTGCATCCATACCGAAACCAATAGACATTTCCGTTAGAGCCCTCGCATAGCATTCGGGAATCTCGCATGCCCCTCTAAATCGACCAATGCTGGCGCTCAATGAAAATCCGAGCGCTACCACCGTTCGAGCGCCAGCATTGGTCGAGTTAGAGGGGCACGGGGGAGAATGCTCCAGTCAACACCTCCCCTATATAAGTTATTTGTCCGATTCTCGCACAACCGTAGTCTGCCTCGTCGAATCAAACAACGGTCCCAGATTCCGACTTCCGTTCCGTAGAGACCCAAAAGCTAGATGGAGGCTCGCAAGAAAGAGAGTCGGCGCATAGCAATCGGGTTTCTCGAACGTTTAGGGACCGAGCTCACTTGCGGATAGGGCAAAATCCGCCAAGCAACCCAAAAGCTAGACGGGGGCTCGAATCGAATCGCCTAGGCGGCCACAACAACGACGTGTTGGATCGACTACCAGTGCCAAACCATTCAGCAAGACTAGTCTGTGTCGAGGCCGGATAGAGATTCTCAGAGAGCGCCCGCATAGCATTTAGGAGACCTGCCGCGTCCCTCACACTCGACAAATGGTGGTGCACGTTTATAAATCCGAGCGATCCCAACCCTTTCAAGCACCAACATCGGTCGAGATAGAGGGGCACGGAGGGGGCTGCGTGAGACAACACAGTCCCCTATATAAGTTATTTGTCCGATTCTCACACATCCGAAGAATGGTCATCAAATCGGACAACAGCCCAAACTTCCGACTTCCGTCCCAGAAAGCCCAAGAGCTATCTAAAACGTTCATGGCCGGAACTCGATCGCGGCTATACCAGTCCGCCAAGCAACCCAAAAGCTAGACTGGAGCTCTAGTCGAATCACCTCTGTGGCCATTGCAAGGACGTGTTGGAGCGACTACCATTGCCGAACCATTCCGCAGGTCGAGTCCATACCAAGGCCGCATAGAGATTCACGATGAGCTCCTGCATAGCAATCAGGAGACTTGCCGTGTCCATCACAATCGATAAATCCTGGTGCAAGATTTTTGCATCCGAGCGCTCCAACCAGTCGAGCACCAGCATCAATCGACATAAACGGGCACGGGGGGAGGATGCTCGAGAACACTACCTCCCCTATATAAGTTATTTGTCCGATTCTCAAGCAGCCGAAGTCTGGTCATCGAATCGGGTCAAAGACCACAACTTCCGACTTTACCCACAATGCAAGTCATCGAATCGAACATCGGCCCCCGAGTCGGACTCCATGCGTATGTCAGGTCATCGGACCCAAATTCCGCCTTCCTGCGCATGGCGGGCCATCAATATCAACTCGGTCATCGGACCCAAACTCCGCCTTTTTGCGTATGGCACGCCTTCAAATCGGTCATCGGACCCAAATTCCGCCTTCCTGTGCATGGCGGGCCATCAACATCAACTCGGTCATCGGACCCAAATTCCGCCTTTCTGCGCATGGCACGCCATCAACTCGGTCATCGGACCCAAATTCCGCCTTCCTGCGCATGGCAGGTCATCGGACACAAATTCAGACCTCGCCAATATGCCTACGTATCGAATCGGTCATCGGACCCAACTTCCGACTTCATCCATACTGTAGGGTCTTTGAGGTTGGCGCGGTGCGCTCAACCCAGGGAGTCGACCCATCGAAGCATACACCTCCCCTATATAAGCTATTTGTCCGATTCCCACACCTGTGTAGTTTGCACCTCTGACCAGGACATCGACCCCAACTTCCGAACTCGACTGCAACGACGGCACCAGCGCCTTGGTGCGCACCTTGCGACGCACAGTCCCAACATTCGCCTTCCTGCACATGGCAGGTCATCGGACCCAAATTCCGACCTCGCGAGTATGCCTACATATCGAATCGGTCATCGGACCCAACTTCCGACTTCATCCATACCGTAGGGTCTTTGAGGTTGGCGCGGTGCGCTCAACCCGGGGAGTCGACCCAACGAAGCATACACCTCCCCTATATAAGCTATTTGTCCGATTCCCACACCTGTGTAGTTTGCACCTCCGATCAAGACATCGACCCCAACTTCCGAACTCGCCTCCAACGACCGAACCAGCGCCTTGGTGCGCACCTTGCAACGCACAGTGCCAACATTCGCCTTCCTGCACGTGGCAGGTCATCGGACCCAAATTCCGACCTCGCGAGTATGCCTACATATCGAATCGGTCATCGGACCCAACTTCCGACTTCATCCATACCGTAGGGTCTTTGAGGTTGGCGCGGTGCGCTCAACCCGGGGAGTCGACCCAACGAAGCATACACCTCCCCTATATAAGCTATTTGTCCGATTCCCACACCTGTGTAGCTTGCACCTCCGATCAGGACATCGACCCCAACTTCCGAACTCGACTAAAAAGACCGCACCAGCGCCTTGGTGTGCACCTTGCAACGCACAGTGTCAACATTCGCCTTCCTGCACATGGCAGGTCATCGGACCCAAATTCCGACCTCATGAGCATACCTACTAATCGAATCGGTCATCGGACCCAACTTCCGACTTCATCCATACCGTAGGGTCTTTGAGGTTGGCGCGGTGCGCTCAACCTGGGGAGTCGACCCATCGAAGCATACACCTCCCCTATATAAGCTATTTGTCCGATTCCGACACCTGTGTAGTTTGCACCTCCGCTCAGGACATCGACCCCAACTTCCGAACTCGCCTGCAACGACCGAACCAGCGCCTTGGTGCGCACCAAAAGTGCGCACTTTTGGAGGGCACTTTTCTGCGCTCCAAAGGTGCGCACTTTTGGAGGGCACTTTTTGGAGGGCACTTTTCTGCGCTCCAAAGGTGCGCACTTTTGGAGGGCACTTTTTGGAGGGCACTTTTCTGCGCTCCAAAGGTGCGCACTTTTGGAGGGCACTTTTTGGAGGGCACTTTTCTGCGCTCCAAAGGTGCGCACTTTTGGAGGGCACTTTTTGGAGGGCACTTTTCTGCGCTCCAAAGGTGCGCACTTTTGGAGGGCACTTTTTGGAGGGCACTTTTCTGCGCTCCAAAGGTGCGCACTTTTGGAGGGCACTTTTTGGAGGGCACTTTTCTGCACTCCAAAGGTGCGCACTTTTGGAGGGCACTTTTTGGAGGGCACTTTTCTGCGCTCCAAAGGTGCGCACTTTTGGAGGGCACTTTTTGGAGGGCACTTTTCTGCGCTCCAAAGGTGCGCACTTTTGGAGGGCACTTTTTGGAGGGCACTTTTCTGCGCTCCAAAGGTGCGCACTTTTGGAGGGCACTTTTTGGAGGGCACTTTTCTGCGCTCCAAAGGTGCGCACTTTTGGAGGGCACTTTTGTGCACTCCAAAGGTGCGCACTTTTGGAGGGCACTTTTCCTGTGCTCCAAAGGTGCACACCTAGGTGAGCACCTTCGACCACACCTTGTAGCACACCAAACTCTGACTTTCGACTTCATCCGCAATGCAGGGTCTTTGAGGTTGGCGCAATGCGCACAACCAGGGGAGTCGACCCATCAAACCCAACACCTCCCCTATATAAGCTATTTGTCTGATTCTCATACATGCGTAGCCTGCAGGAGCAATTAGGACATCGACCCCAACTTTCGGCTTCTAAACGAAAACAAGGTCTTTGAGGTTGGTGTAATGCGAACAACTAGGGGAGTCAACCCATCAAACCCAACACCTCCCCTATATAAGCTATTTGTCTGATTCTCATACATGTGTAGTCTACAGGAGCAATTAGGACATCGACCCCAACTTTTGACTTCTTAACGAAAACAAGGTCTTTGAGGTTGACGTAATGCGCACAACCAGGGGAGTCGACCCATCAAACCCAACACCTCCCCTATATAAGCTATTTGTCCGATTCTCATACATGTGTAGCCTGCAGGAGCCATTAGGACATTGACCCCAACTTTTGACTTCTTAACGAAAACAAGGTCTTTGAGGTTGGCGTAATGCGCACAACCAAGGGAGTTGACCCATCAAACCCAACACCTCCCCTATATAAGCTATTTGTCTGATTCTCATACATGTGTAGCCTGCAACAACGATTAGGACATCCACCCCAACTTCTGAATTCGTCTGCGTTGACCGCACCAAAGGTGCACGCCTTGGTGCTCACCAAAATCCGACTTCCGACTTCTTCTGCTATGCGGGGTCTTTGAGGTTGGCGCAGTGCGCACAACCAGGGGAGTCAACCCACCGAATGCAACACCTCCCCTATATAAGCTATTTGTCTGATTCTCATACATGCGTAGACTGCAGCAATGATTAGGACATCCACCCCAACTTTTGACTTCTTAAACAAGACAGGGTCTTTGAAGTTGGTGCAGTGCACACAACCAGGGGAGTCGACCCATCAAACGCAACACCTCCCCTATATAAAGCTATTTGTCCGATTCTCATACGTGTAGTCTGCAGCAGCGATTAGGACATCGACCCCAACTTCCGAATTCGTTTGCATTGACCGCACCAAAGGTGCACGCCTTGGTGTGCACCCTGGAGTGCACTTTGGTGCTCACCTCGGTGCACACTTTGGTGTGCACCTCGGTGTGCACCAAAGGTGCGCACCTTGGAGCGCACCAAAGGTGTACACTTTGGAGCGCACCACATAGGGTCTTTGAGAGGTTGGCGCAGTGCGCACACCAAGGTGGGTGTTGAGGTGCGTGCCGAGGTGGGTGGGTGCTAGGGTGCGCTCCATGGTGGGTGCCAGGGTGGGTGCGTGCTAGGGTGGATTCCAAAGAGGGTCATAGGGTGGGTGCCAAGGTGGGTTGGTGATATAGTGGGTTCAAAGGTGGGTACTAGGGTGGGTTCCAAGGTGGGTCACAAGTTGGGTGCCAGGATGCGTGGGTGTTAGGTTGGGTGCCAAGGTGGGCTCCTGCGTGGGTGGGTGCTAGGGTGGGTTTCAAGGTGGACGCGAGGGCGGGTGCCAAGGTGGGTAACAAGTTGGGTGTTAGGATGGGTGAGTGCTAGAGTGGGTGCCAAGGTGGGTGGGTGCTAAGGTGGATGCCAAGGTGGTTCACAGGGTGGGTGGGTTCTAGGGTGAGTTCCAAGGTGGGTCACAGGTTCAGTGCTAGGGTGGGTGTCAAGGCGGGTGTCGAGGTGCCTGGGTGCTAGGGTGTGGATGCCAATGTGGGTCATAGGGTGGGTACTAGGGTGGGCTGCAATGTGGGTGCCAAGGTGGGTAACATGCTCGGTGGGTTCTAAATTGGGTGCCAGGGTGGGTGTGCACCCACCTTGCCCGAGGTGGGTGCCAAGGTGCCAGTGTGGGTGGGTGCTAAGGTGGATGCCAAGGTGGGTGAGAAGGTGGGTGATAGGTTGAGTGGTAGGATGGGTGGGTGCCAAGATGGGTCACAGGGTGGGTGCAAGGGTGGGTAGGTGCTAGGGTTGGTGTCAGGGTGGGTGGGTGCTAGGTTGGGTTCCAAGGTGGGTGCGAGGGTGAGTGTCAAGGTGGGTCACAGGTTAGGTGCTAGGATGGGTGAGTGCTAGGGTGCAAAGGTGCCAGGGTGGGTGCTAGGATGGGTCGATGCTAGGGTGAGTGGCAAGGTGGGTCCACAAGTGTCAAGGTGGGTGCCGAGGTGGGTGCCAAGTCGGCGACTGCTATGGTGGATGCCAAGGTGGGTCACGGGGTGGGTGCCAAGTTGCTAGGTTGGGTTCCAAGGTGGGTGCCAACGTGGGTGCTAGGGTGCGTGGGTTAAAGGGTGTGTCACAACGTGGGTGCCAGGATGGGTGCGCACCCACACTGGCCAAGACGGGTGCGGGTGCAAGGTTGGGTTCCAAGCCCGGTCACAGGCTGGGTGCTAGGATGGGTGGGTGCCAAGGTGGGCACCAGGGTGGGTGCACCCACCCTGGCCAAGGTGGGTCACGGGGTGGGTCCTAGGGTGGGTAACGGGGTGGGTACTAAGGTGCGTGCCAAGGTGGGTCATAGGGTGGGTGCCAAGGTGGGCACCAGGGTGGGTGTGCACCAACCCTAGCCAGGGTAGGTCACGGGGTGGTTGTCGGGGTGGGCGTCAAGGAGCCAAGGTGGGTGGCAAGTAGCCAAGTTGCGTGCCAAGGTGGGTGTCGGGGTGGGTGCCAAGGATCCAAGGTGGGTGCCAAGGAACCAAGGTGGGTGTCTGGGTGGGTGCCGAGGTGGGAGCCAGGGTGGGTCCCAAGGTGAGTGCAAAGGTGGGTGCCAGGGTCAAGGTGAGTGCCAATGTGGGTTCCAAGGTGCCAGGGTCAGGGTGAGTGCCAATGTGGGTTCAAAGGTGCTAAGTTGGGTGCGAGGTTGGGTGCGAGGGTGGGTGGGTGCCAAGGTGTGCTAGGTGGAAGCCCGGGTGGGTCGGCATCCCATGGGTGTCGAGTTGGGTGCCTGATGGGTGCTTCTTGTCAAGTTTTAGTCGTCGGGACTCATTTCGAGCCTTAGAGGTCGTTTCTTGTCCGGTTGCCCTGTCTTCGACCTGGGAACCCAATTTTGGTCCTCGGGTCCCATTTTTTTTTGTCTCGCATCCCACTTTTGGCCTGTGGCCTTTTCGGGGTCGATTCTCGCTTTGGGCATCAGAGCATGTTTCTTCTCCTAAAACCCAATATTTGTTTATTAAGTCTCGGAACACATTTTTGTTCTCGTGGACCCATCATGGGTCTTGGAACGCATTTGTGGTCCTTGGGTCCCATTTTGCATCCCGAAACTTGTGTTTTGGTGCTTGATCCCTATTTTGGGTGCCCACCTTGCACCAAGTGCGCACCCGGGGCAAACCGAGCGCCTTGGTGCACCGGGGCAAGATCGAGCGTGCACCCGAGGCGCCCCGAACATGCACCAAGGTGCACTCGGCCCACATGTGAGCGCAGGTCGTTGCGCCCGAGGTGGTGTGTGGGCACCGCGTTGCAGACGGGACACTGCACGCACACGACGCCCCCTCCAGGTGCACGCACGTAGGCCGGGCCGGGTGCACACCCGACGCCCTAGCAAGGTGCGCGCACCCGGGCAGGGCTCACACTTGGCGAACGGGGCGCACTTCGCGAGGGAGGGTGTGCACCTCGACGGGGGTGGGTGGCCGGGGTGGATTCGCACGTGGGTCGCGGTTTGCTAAGTACACACTGCGACAAGCTCATAACGGGTGCGATCATACCAGCATTAGTGCACCGGATCCCATCAGAACTCCGCAGTTAAGCGCGCTTGGGCCGGAGTAGTACTGGGATGGGTGACCTCCCGGGAAGTCCCGGTGTTGCACCCTTTTTTAGTTTTTCGCCGGGCGTCGCAATGCTATTTGAATAAACCTTTTGCCCGTTTGCGTTCTCGTCGGGGCCGGGCCGGGCCGGGGTGCGCTGCCCGCACTACCGCGCGCGCGGGGGCGACACCGAGCGCGCACCCGAGGCACCCCGAGCACACAGGCCACGGTGCAACCCGGGCGTTGTGCGCGCACCCCGGTGCGCCCGAGGTGCTGCGCGCGCACCCAGGTGAAATCGGTGTGCACCTCGGCCAGTGCGCGCTCGGTCGAGTCGCGCACGTTGGCCAAGGTGCACGGTGATGTTTCTTACTCTAAGGTTCCGCACCAGACGCCCGGGACAGGTGAGCGAAGCTGGGCGGGGCCGGGTGCGCGGCCGGGGCAGGTGCACGCAGCTGGAGAGAGCTTTGGAGCACACTTCGGAGCGCACCAATGATGCGCTCCATTCAAAAGTTTCCTGAAAAGGCAAAAAAAGTTGAGATTATAGAATTTCCCACTTGAGAGATTGTAAAAAAAAAAAATTTAAAATGAAGGAAACGCGGGTGCCAAGGTGTGCGCAGCCCAGCCAAGGTGTGCGCACCAAGGCGCCCACCCTGGCGAAGGTGCACGCAAGGTGCGCACCCGAGGCAAACCGGACAATTAACCCAACTTTCGACTTCGCGCGCACCTTGGAGCGCACTTCGGAGCGCTCCTTGGTGCGCACCAATCTTGGGCACCTCGGAGTGCACCATGGCGCCCACCAAGGTGCGCACCCGGGGCAAACCGAGCTCCGACTTCGTGCGCACCTTGGAGCGCACGAAAGGTGCGCACCATGGCGCCCACCAAGGTGCGCAGCCCAGCCAAGGCGTGCGCATCAAGGTGCGCACCCTGGCGAAGGTGCGCACCCGGGGCAAACCGAGCTCCGACTTCGTGCGCACCTTGGAGCGCACAAAAGGTGCGCAACCCAGCCAAGGTGTGCGCACCCCGGTCAAACCGAGCTCCGAATCGTGCGCACCAGAGGTGCACGCCATCGTGCGCACCTTGGAGCACACTTCGGAGCCCTCCTTGGTGCGCGCCGATGTTGCGCACCTCGGAGCGCACCCGGGGAAAACAATGCAATTAACCCGACTTTCGACTTCGTGGGCACCTCGGAGCGCTCTCGGGTTCGCACCTCGGAGCACACCGAGGTGCGCACCTTTGATGCGCTGCCTTCACCAATTTCCAGAAAAGGCAAGAAAACATTGAGAAGGTGTGCGCACCGAGGTGCCCACCCTGGCGAAGGTGCACGCGAGGTGCGCACCCGGGGCAAACCGGGCTCCGACTTCGTGCACGCCGCACCTTGGAGCACACTTCGGAGCGCTCCTTGGTGCGCACCAGGGCGCGCAACCCAGCCGAGGTGCCCACCCCGGCGAAGGTGCACGCGAGGTGCGCACCCGGGGCAAACCGGGCTCCGACTTCGTGCACGCCATGGTGCCCACCGCGGCGAAGGTGCACGCGAGGTGCGCACCCGGGGCAAACCGGGCTCCGACTTCGTGCACGCCGCACCTTGGAGCACACTTCGGAGCGCTCCTTGGTGCGCACCATGGTGCCCACCAGGGCGCGCAACCCCGCCGAAGGTGCACGCGAGGTGCGCACCCGGGGCAAACCGGGCTCCGACTTCGTGCACGCCGCACCTTGGAGCACACTTCGGAGCGCTCCTTGGTGCGCACCATGGTGCCCACCAGGGCGCGCAACCCCGCCGAAGGTGCACGCGAGGTGCGCACCCGGGGCAAACCGGGCTCCGACTTCGTGCACGCCGCACCTTGGAGCACACTTCGGAGCGCTCCTTGGTGCGCACCAGGGCGCGCAACCCAGCCGAGGTGCCCACCCCGGCGAAGGTGCACGCGAGGTGCGTACCCGGGGCAAACCGGGCTCCGACTTCGTGCACGCCGCACCTTGGAGCACACTTCGGAGCGCTCCTTGGTGCGCACCATGGTGCCCACCAGGCCGCGCAACCCAGCCAAGGTGTGCGCACCAAGGTGCACGCGAGGTGCGCACCCGGGGCAAACCGGGGTCCGACTTCGTGCACGCCGCACCTTGGAGCACACATCGGGGCGCTCCCGGGTTCGCACCGGCGTTGCGCACCGTGGTGGGCACCTCGGAGCACACCAAGGTGGGCAGCGAGGTGCGCACCTTTGATGCGATGCCTTCACTAATTTCCATAAAAGGCAAAAAAAAAACGAGATTTTAAAATTTCCGTTTTGAAAGATAGTGAGAAAAAGGGAATGCTGGTGCCATCTTGAGCCCGCCCTGGTGCGCAGCCCAGCCAAGGTGTGCGCACCAAGGTGCCCACCCTGGCGAAGGTGCGCGCCCGGGCAATTAATCCAACTTCCAACTTCGCGCGCGCCAGGGTGGGAGCGCACCCAACAACCGGGCCTGGGAAGAGCCAATGCGAGAAACCCCACCAAACGCTCTGACAAAAAAAGAGGGGGCGCTCCAGTAACCCCGCTTCGGAGCGCACCCTGGGCAAACCCAGCCAAGGTGCCCACCCCGGCCAAGGTGCAGGCGAGGTGCGCACCCGGGGCAAACCGGGCTCCGACAACGTGCACGCCGCACCTTGGAGCACACTTCGTAGCGCTCCCGGGTGCGCACCTCAGAGCACACCAAGGTGGGCAGCGAGGTGCGCACCTTTGATGCGCTGCCTTCACTAATTTCCAGAAAAGGCAAAAAAAAAAGGAGATTTTAAAATTTCCGTTTTGAAAGATAGTGAAAAAAACGGAACGCGCGTGCCATCTTGAGCCCGCCCTGGTGCGCAGCCCAGGTAAGGTGCCCACCCTGGCAAAGGTGCGCACCCGGGCAATTAACCCTACTTCCGACTTCGTGCGCGCCAGGGTGGCAACCGGGCCTCGGAAGAGCCAATGCGAGAAACCCCACCAAACGCTCCGACAAAAAAAGAGGCGGCGCTCCAATAACCCCGCTTCGGAGCGCAGCCGGGGCAAACCCAGCCAAGGTGCCCACCCCGACGAAGGTGCACGCGAGGTGCGCACCCGGGGCAAACCGGGCTCCGACAACGTGCACGCAGCACCTTGGAGCACACTTCGAAGCACTCCCGGGTGCCCACCGGCGTTGCGCACCGTGGTGGGCAGCGAGGTGCGCACCTTTGATGCGCTGCCTTCACTAATTTCCAGAAAAAGGCAAAAAAAAATGAGATTTTAAAATTTCCGTTTTGAAAGATAGTGAAAAAAAAGGAACGCGGGTGCCATCTTGAGCCCGCCCTGGTGCGCAGCCCAGGCAAGGCATGCGCACCAAGGTGCCCACCCGAGGTGCACACCCGGGGCAAACCGGGCTCCGACTTCGTGCAGGCCGCACCTTGGAGCACACTTCGGAGCGCTCCTTGGTGCGCACCATGGTGCCCACCAGGGCGCGCAACCCAGCCAAGGTCTGCACACCAAGGTGCCCACCCCGGCGAAGGTGCACGCGAGGTGCGCACCCGGGGCAAACCGGGCTCCGACTTCGTGCACGCCATGGTGCCCACCGCGGCGAAGGTGCACGCGAGGTGCGCACCCGGGGCAAACCGGGCTCCGACTTCGTGCACGCCGCACCTTGGAGCACACTTCGGAGCGCTCCTTGGTGCGCACCATGGTGCCCACCAGGGCGCGCAACCCAGCCAAGGTGTGCGCACCAAGGTGCACGCGAGGTGCGCACCCGGGGCAAACCGGGGTCCGACTTCGTGCACGCCGCACCTTGGAGCACACATCGGAGCGCTCCCAGGTTCGCACCAGCGTTGCGCACCTTTGATGCGCTGCCTTCACTAATTTCCAGAAAAGGCAAAAAAAAACGAGATTTTAAAATTTCCGTTCTGAAAGATAGTGAAAAAAACGGAACGCGGGTGCCATCTTGAGCCCTTCCTGGTGCGCAGCCCAGGCAAGTTGTGCGCACCAAGGTGCCCACCCTGGCGGAGGTGCGCGCCCGGGGCAATCCGGGCTCCGACTTCGTGCACTGCATGGTGCCCACCAAGGCGCGCAACCCAGCCAAGGTGCCCACCGCAGCGAAGGTGCACGCGAGGTGCGCACCCGAGGTGCACACCCGGGGCAAACCGGGCTCCGACTTCGTGCACGCCGCACCTTGGAGCACACTTCAGAGCGCTCCTTGGTGCGCACCAAGGCGCGCAACCCAGCCGAGGTGCCCACCCCGGCGAAGGTGCACGCGAGGTGCGCACCCGGGGCAAACCGGGCTCCGACTTCGTGCACGCCATGGTGCCCACCGCGGCGAAGGTGCGCACCCGGGGCAAACCGGGCTCCGACTTCGTGCACGCCGCACCTTGGAGCACACTTCGGAGCGCTCCTTGGTGCGCACCATGGTGCCCACCAGGCCGCGCAACCCAGCCAAGGTGTGCGCACCAAGGTGCACGCGAGGTGCGCACCCGGGGCAAACCGGGGTCCGACTTCGTGCACGCCGCACCTTGGAGCACACATCGGGGCGCTCCCGGGTTCGCACCGGCGTTGCGCACCGTGGTGGGCACCTCGGAGCACACCAAGGTGGGCAGCGAGGTGCGCACCTTTGATGCGATGCCTTCACTAATTTCCATAAAAGGCAAAAAAAAAACGAGATTTTAAAATTTCCGTTTTGAAAGATAGTGAGAAAAAGGGAATGCTGGTGCCATCTTGAGCCCGCCCTGGTGCGCAGCCCAGCCAAGGTTTGCGCACCAAGGTGCCCACCCTGGCGAAGGTGCGCGCCCGGGCAATTAACCCAACTTCCAACTTCGCGCGCGCCAGGGTGGGAGCGCACCCAACAACCGGGCCTGGGAAGAGCCAATGCGAGAAACCCCACCAAACTCTCTGACAAAAAAAGAGGGGGCGCTCCAGTAACCCCGCTTCGGAGCGCACCCTGGGCAAACCCAGCCAAGGTGCCCACCCCGGCCAAGGTGCAGGCGAGGTGCGCACCCGGGGCAAACCGGGCTCCGACAACGTGCACGCCGCACCTTGGAGCACACTTCGTAGCGCTCCCGGGTGCGCACCTCAGAGCACACCAAGGTGGGCAGCGAGGTGCGCACCTTTGATGCGCTGCCTTCACTAATTTCCAGAAAAGGCAAAAAAAAAAGGAGATTTTAAAATTTCCGTTTTGAAAGATAGTGAAAAAAACGGAACGCGCGTGCCATCTTGAGCCCGCCCTGGTGCGCAGCCCAGGTAAGGTGCCACCCTGGCAAAGGTGCGCACCCGGGCAATTAACCCTACTTCCGACTTCGTGCGCGCCAGGGTGGCAACCGGGCCTCGGAAGAGCCAATGCGAGAAACCCCACCAAACGCTCCGACAAAAAAAGAGGCGGCGCTCCAATAACCCCGCTTCGGAGCGCAGCCGGGGCAAACCAAGCCAAGGTGCCCACCCCGACGAAGGTGCACGCGAGGTGCGCACCCGGGGCAAACCGGGCTCCGACAACGTGCACGCAGCACCTTGGAGCACACTTCGAAGCACTCCCGGGTGCCCACCGACGTTGCGCACCGTGGTGGGCAGCGAGGTGCGCACCTTTGATGCGCTGCCTTCACTAATTTCCAGAAAAAGGCAAAAAAAAATGAGATTTTAAAATTTCCGTTTTGAAAGATAGTGAAAAAAAAGGAACGCGGGTGCCATCTTGAGCCCGCCCTGGTGCGCAGCCCAGGCAAGGCATGCGCACCAAGGTGCCCACCCGAGGTGCACACCCGGGGCAAACCGGGCTCCGACTTCGTGCAGGCCGCACCTTGGAGCACACTTCGGAGCGCTCCTTGGTGCGCACCATGGTGCCCACCAGGGCGCACCCGAGGCAAACCGGGCTCCGACTTCGTGCACGCCGCACCTTGGAGCACACATCGGAGCGCTCCCAGGTTCGCACCAGCGTTGCGCACCTTTGATGCGCTGCCTTCACTAATTTCCAGAAAAGGCAAAAAAAAACGATATTTTAAAATTTCCGTTCTGAAAGATAGTGAAAAAAACGGAACGCGGGTGCCATCTTGAGCCCTTCCTGATGCGCAGCCCAGGCAAGTTGTGCGCACCAAGGTGCCCACCCTGGCGGAGGTGCGCGCCCGGGGCAAACCGGGCTCCGACTTCGTGCACTGCATGGTGCCCACCAAGGCGCGCAACCCAGCCAAGGTGCCCACCGCAGCGAAGGTGCACGCGAGGTGCGCACCCGAGGTGCACACCCGGGGCAAACCGGGCTCCGACTTCGTGCACGCCGCACCTTGGAGCACACTTCAGAGCGCTCCTTGGTACGCACCAGGGCGCGCAACCCAGCCAAGGTGCTCACCCCGGCGAAGGTGCACGCGAGGTGCGCACCCGGGGCAAACCGGGCTCGGACTTCGTGCACGCCGCACCTTGGAGCACACATCGGAGCGCTCCCGGGTTCGCACCAGCATTGCGCACCTTTGATGCGCTGCCTTCACTAATTTCCAGAAAAGGCAAAAAAAAGAAAAAAATGAGATTTTAAAATTTCCGTTTTGAAAGATAGTGAAAAAAACGGAACGCGGGTGCCATCTTGAGCCCGCCCTGGTGTGCAGCCCAGGCAAGTTGTGCGCACCAAGGCACCCACCCTGGCCAAGGTGGGTCACGGGGTGGGTCCTAGGGTGGGTAACGGGGTGGGTACTAAGGTGCGTGCCAAGGTGGGTCATAGGGTGGGTGCCAAGGTGGGCACCAGGGTGGGTGTGCACCAACCCTAGCCAGGGTAGGTCACGGGGTGGTTGTCGGGGTGGGCGTCAAGGAGCCAAGGTGGGTGGCAAGTAGCCAAGTTGCGTGCCAAGGTGGGTGTCGGGGTGGGTGCCAAGGATCCAAGGTGGGTGCCAAGGAACCAAGGTGGGTGTCTGGGTGGGTGCCGAGGTGGGAGCCAGGGTGGGTCCCAAGGTGAGTGCAAAGGTGGGTGCCAGGGTCAAGGTGAGTGCCAATGTGGGTTCCAAGGTGCCAGGGTCAGGGTGAGTGCCAATGTGGGTTCAAAGGTGCTAAGTTGGGTGCGAGGTTGGGTGCGAGGGTGGGTGGGTGCCAAGGTGTGCTAGGTGGAAGCCCGGGTGGGTCGGCATCCCATGGGTGTCGAGTTGGGTGCCTGATGGGTGCTTCTTGTCAAGTTTTAGTCGTCGGGACTCATTTCGAGCCTTAGAGGTCGTTTCTTGTCCGGTTGCCCTGTCTTCGACCTGGGAACCCAATTTTGGTCCTCGGGTCCCATTTTTTTTTGTCTCGCATCCCACTTTTGGCCTGTGGCCTTTTCGGGGTCGATTCTCGTTTTGGGCATCAGAGCATGTTTCTTCTCCTAAAACCCAATATTTGTTTATTAAGTCTCGGAACACATTTTTGTTCTCGTGGACCCATCATGGGTCTTGGAACGCATTTGTGGTCCTTGGGTCCCATTTTGCATCCCGAAACTTGTGTTTTGGTGCTTGATCCCTATTTTGGGTGCCCACCTTGCACCAAGTGCGCACCCGGGGCAAACCGAGCGCCTTGGTGCACCGGGGCAAGATCGAGCGTGCACCCGAGGCGCCCCGAACATGCACCAAGGTGCACTCGGCCCACATGTGAGCGCAGGTCGTTGCGCCCGAGGTGGTGTGTGGGCACCGCGTTGCAGACGGGACACTGCACGCACACGACGCCCCCTACAGGTGCACGCACGTAGGCCGGGCCGGGTGCACACCCGACGCCCTAGCAAGGTGCGCGCACCCGGGCAGGGCTCACACTTGGCGAACGGGGCGCACTTCGCGAGGGAGGGTGTGCACCTCGACGGGGGTGGGTGGCCGGGGTGGATTCGCACGTGGGTCGCGGTTTGCTAAGTACACACTGCGACAAGCTCATAACGGGTGCGATCATACCAGCGTTAGTGCACCGGATCCCATCAGAACTCCGCAGTTAAGCGCGCTTGGGCCGGAGTAGTACTGGGATGGGTGACCTCCCGGGAAGTCCCGGTGTTGCACCCTTTTTTAGTTTTTCGCCGGGCATCGCAATGCTATTTGAATAAACCTTTTGCCCGTTTGCGTTCTCGTCGGGGCCGGGCCGGGCCGGGGTGCGCTGCCCGCACTACCGCGCGCGCGGGGGCGACACCGAGCGCGCACCCGAGGCGCCCCGAGCACACAGGCCACGGTGCAACCCGGGCGTTGTGCGCGCACCCCGGTGCGCCCGAGGTGCTGCGCGCGCACCCAGGTGAAATCGGTGTGCACCTCGGCCAGTGCGCGCTCGGTCGAGTCGCGCACGTTGGCCAAGGTGCACGGTGATGTTTCTTACTCTAAGGTTCCGCACCAGACGCCCGGGACAGGTGAGCGAAGCTGGGCGGGGCCGGGTGCGCGGCCGGGGCAGGTGCACGCAGCTGGAGAGAGCTTTGGAGCACACTTCGGAGCGCACCAATGATGCGCTCCATTCAAAAGTTTCCTGAAAAGGCAAAAAAAGTTGAGATTATAGAATTTCCCACTTGAGAGATTGTAAAAAAAAAAAATTTAAAATGAAGGAAACGCGGGTGCCAAGGTGTGCGCAGCCCAGCCAAGGTGTGCGCACCAAGGCGCCCACCCTGGCGAAGGTGCACGCAAGGTGCGCACCCGAGGCAAACCGGACAATTAACCCAACTTTCGACTTCGCGCGCACCTTGGAGCGCACTTCGGAGCGCTCCTTGGTGCGCACCAATCTTGGGCACCTCGGAGTGCACCATGGCGCCCACCAAGGTGCGCACCCGGGGCAAACCGAGCTCCGACTTCGTGCGCACCTTGGAGCGCACGAAAGGTGCGCACCATGGCGCCCACCAAGGTGCGCAGCCCAGCCAAGGCGTGCGCATCAAGGTGCGCACCCTGGCGAAGGTGCGCACCCGGGGCAAACCGAGCTCCGACTTCGTGCGCACCTTGGAGCGCACAAAAGGTGCGCAACCCAGCCAAGGTGTGCGCACCCCGGTCAAACCGAGCTCCGAATCGTGCGCACCAGAGGTGCACGCCATCGTGCGCACCTTGGAGCACACTTCGGAGCCCTCCTTGGTGCGCGCCGATGTTGCGCACCTCGGAGCGCACCCGGGGAAAACAATGCAATTAACCCGACTTTCGACTTCGTGGGCACCTCGGAGCGCTCTCGGGTTCGCACCTCGGAGCACACCGAGGTGCGCACCTTTGATGCGCTGCCTTCACCAATTTCCAGAAAAGGCAAGAAAACATTGAGAAGGTGTGCGCACCGAGGTGCCCACCCTGGCGAAGGTGCACGCGAGGTGCGCACCCGGGGCAAACCGGGCTCCGACTTCGTGCACGCCGCACCTTGGAGCACACTTCGGAGCGCTCCTTGGTGCGCACCAGGGCGCGCAACCCAGCCGAGGTGCCCACCCCGGCGAAGGTGCACGCGAGGTGCGCACCCGGGGCAAACCGGGCTCCGACTTCGTGCACGCCATGGTGCCCACCGCGGCGAAGGTGCACGCGAGGTGCGCACCCGGGGCAAACCGGGCTCCGACTTCGTGCACGCCGCACCTTGGAGCACACTTCGGAGCGCTCCTTGGTGCGCACCATGGTGCCCACCAGGGCGCGCAACCCCGCCGAAGGTGCACGCGAGGTGCGCACCCGGGGCAAACCGGGCTCCGACTTCGTGCACGCCGCACCTTGGAGCACACTTCGGAGCGCTCCTTGGTGCGCACCATGGTGCCCACCAGGGCGCGCAACCCCGCCGAAGGTGCACGCGAGGTGCGCACCCGGGGCAAACCGGGCTCCGACTTCGTGCACGCCGCACCTTGGAGCACACTTCGGAGCGCTCCTTGGTGCGCACCAGGGCGCGCAACCCAGCCGAGGTGCCCACCCCGGCGAAGGTGCACGCGAGGTGCGTACCCGGGGCAAACCGGGCTCCGACTTCGTGCACGCCGCACCTTGGAGCACACTTCGGAGCGCTCCTTGGTGCGCACCATGGTGCCCACCAGGCCGCGCAACCCAGCCAAGGTGTGCGCACCAAGGTGCACGCGAGGTGCGCACCCGGGGCAAACCGGGGTCCGACTTCGTGCACGCCGC